>NW_026652295.1:42537851-42621142 GCF_009828535.3 Hylobates moloch | reverse complement strand
GCCTCGGCCTCCCAAAGTGCTGGGATTACAGGCGTGAGCCACCGCGCCCGGCCGGGCATTTAAATTTTAACTAAGCCCTGCTTCCTCTAGGGGTCAGGCCCTGGCCATGAACTGCCGCTCTGGCTTGCCTGATCCATTTGCCACTGCCTCTGTTTTCCAAAGTGCCCCCACATCACCACAAACAGCCTCCTCTTCTTCTTTCTTCCCTTTTACAATTGTGTTTCCAAATGAGTTCCCCAGAAGCACTCCCTAAAGAACCCCTGTATCTCTAGTCTCCCTGTTCACGCTGTAGCTATCATCAGCCTCCTTCCTGCTTCTCACCCGCCCCAGGCTTCTGTCTATTGATCCTTATACTGAGATAGATGGCCTGCATCTGGGAACGTCTCCTCCAGGACCCCAATATGTCTCATCCTGGCAAGTCTACAATAGGTGCTGATTGACCTGCCCACTCTCAGTGAGACTTCCTATGCCCACCTCCTCTTAGACCCTTGAACTTGAGATCCAGGAAGCTGGGATTGAGCCTAGCACTACCACTTAAGAGCAGCAGACTTTGGACAAGTCACTGAGTTTAGGTGTCCATACCTGTGAAACAGAACTCGGTAGCAGTCACCTCACTGAACAGGTAAGAGCATGCTATGATACTGGGCACGTGAAGCCGTCTCCAGCCATTAAGCACTATTTTTTTTTGTTTGTTTGTTTTGGAGATGGGGTCTCGCACTGTGGCAATCACAGCTCACTACAGCCTCAACTGCCCAGGCTCAAGCGATTCTCCCACCTCAGTTTCCTGATTAGCCGGGACTACAGGTGCATACCACCACACCAGCTACTTCTTTTTATTATTTGTAGAGATGGGGTCTTACTATGTTGCCGTCAGGCAGGCTGGTCTCAAACTCCTGGCTCAAGAGATCCTTCGGCCTCACCAAAGTGCTGAGGTTACAAGCCTGAGCCACCACACTCTGCCATTAATCACTAAATAGATCCATTAAGCACTGAACAGTATATAGATCCTGGAGCCAGATTGCTTGAGTGCAAGTCTCATCTCCACCACATACTGCCTATTTGACCTTAGACACGTTACTTAAACTCTCCAGGCCTCAGTTTCCTCATCTGCAAAATGGGAATACCTGCCTACCTCACAAGGTTGTTATGAAGGTTAAATAAATGATTTGATGTGTGTAAAATACTTAGAGCAGAGCCTGGCTCCTAGTCAGTTTTTGCTGTTATGATTATGGTTGTTGCTATTGCCCTGCTGTTGCAATGCTCATGGGAGCTCGCTGCTGCCTTTTGCTCCTCCCACCTTCCCCCCAGGGAGGTGGAGAGGGAGTGAGGCAGCACGTAAGTGCCACCTCCCATGTTGAATGTCCTGCACTCCCCACCAGCTCCTCACCTGGGTGGTGGTATAGGCGTCTCCGTTGCGGTATCTGGTGACCTGGCGGGTGCGGCGGACATAGTGGTAGCTGATGGCCTTCCACCAGATGCAGGGCGTGGCTTGCTGCATGCGGCCCACACGCTCCCGCACACTGCTTACATCAACACGGTGCTGCAGCTCATGGCGGGCTTGGCAGTGCCAACACTCCACCAGGTAGACGGCGTACAACATGAGCAGGAAGGCCAGGGGGATGTAGACATAGCCGTTGGAGCAGGGGCTGTCATGGTACATGAGGCTGTTGCCCTGGTAGGCGCTGCTGAAGGTGAGGCGCGTCACTGTGGTGACGTGGCACCAGGCCACTGCCCCCAGGCAGCCGTACATGAGCAGCGAGAGCAGGAGGCACTTCCAGTGGGACTCACGGCAGAGGGACTTGGTGAAAGAGGGCTGGATGGGACGCTGCTGCTCAGGTGGGCAGGGAGAGGGGCCAAGATGAGTGGGAAGTGAGAGCAGGCAGGACCCAGCACAGAGATGGATACAGGGATGGAGGGGCAGAGGCCAGCACCAGAGATAACAGGCAGAGAGAAACAGGGGTATGGAGAGAAAAGGTGAGACCAAGATGGGAGCCAGGGGCCAGAGGTAGAAACAGAAGTGACACAGAGCAAGCCATGAGGACAGGAAAGGGGACCGGATTGCCAGTACCGGAAAGTGCAGAGAGAGACACCCCAAGAGGCAGAGAAGGATCAGAGCCAGAGATGGAGGCCCAGGCAGCAAACACAGATGGATAGGATGGTACCCAGAGAGCATCCAAAGACAAACACGAAGATGGCAATGAAACAGGAGAAGATGTGGACAGGGAAGACAGGGGAGGACAGACAGACAGGCATCAGCGAAGGCAGGTCCCCAGCCCAGACCCCTTCCAGGTCCTCTAGAAAAGGGGGAGGGACCCACTGACATCACCTCCCCACTTAACAAGTGGGGTCCTCATTTCCAGATTTTTTTCAGTCCTAGGTTCTAAAGGAGCTAATCCCCTCTGACCCATCCACCTCCCTAACCCTCACGATTAGCCTAACACCTCCTTTGGAGAAGGACCTCCAGAGAACCCCAGGCCCTGTCTCATTCCTCATGTTCTGGACCCTGGTTCCCCTGTGAGTCTCCCTCCTGCGCCCTGACATCCTTCCCTTTGTCCTAGGATGGGAGGGAGGGGGCTGGGGTCCCTGAGCGGCAGGCAGTCCAGGAGGAGGTATCCAGAAGGGCAGAGGCATGTGGCTGAGGAGAGGACAGGCATAGGGGATGTGGGACCGGGGTAGCGAGGACGATGTTTGAAGCCCAGCAATTTGTCAAGAGAAAATTATTTTTGGTACTCTCCTGGAGCCTGTTAAAGCTCCTGGCACATTCTGTCCCAGGGTTGGCCCAGGAGTTGTTTACATGTCTGGCTCCCCACTACATTGGGTACTCCTGAGGGCTCACGCTTCATTCTCTTTGCATCCTAGGTGCCTACCGTGGTGCTGGCCCCCAGCAGCCACATCCTAATTGAGTGTTGAGTTTGATTTCTTGTAGTGGCCTCTGTTTTCCCACCCCTCCTCTCTGCTGTCTAGTTTTAGGAACCCATCCCCCACCAAACACACACACACACACACACACACACAAACACACACACACACACAAACACACACACACACAACCTCCTGCTGGGATCCTGACTTACCCTCTCAATTCCTCAGGCCTGACCTAGAGGCCAGCCAGGAAAGAGAGGAAAAGAGTGGAAAAGAAGAGTACAGTAATAGGCATCGGGCCCTGGATCTAGAAGTATGGATAGTTAGGGGAGCTAGGAAATAGCACACAGTACATGTGGACAAGGAGATTAGGGTACCTGTGCCTTTCGGGGAGCCTTGTCCTTAGGAGGTATGAACATATGGGCCCCTTCGTGTGCCTACCTGGTTGTGTGCTTGTCCCCATGTGGGTACCTCTGAAAGGGGCTTTACCTGCAGGCCCATCCCCGCTTCTGTGCCTCTGCTCTAGTACAGGGTGCATGCGTGTGCACAAGTGTGCATGGGAGGCTGGAGTGGGGGTGCTCCTGGGACTTTCCTCCGTCTCTTTGTCTTCAGGTTCAGAGGACTGAGGACTAGGGACCCCAACTAGGGAGATGAGGAAGCAGCAGGAGCCGCGTGAGAGAGAGGTGCACCCCCCCCACACACACACACACACACACACTTCCCATGACCACAGGCGGGACCCCCCTGTACACATCTGACCTCCTTAGGGTCCCAGATCAGGTAACACCACACTTCCCCATGGTACCCTCCTCGTTCTGTAGCCCGTACAAGTCGCCCTTCCTGGCCTTCAAGGTAGCATCCCCCTCTGTGAGACAGGATCTCCGCCACCGTCCCCACCCCGGTAGAGCATAGCCCCCTCTCTCATAAGCCCAGGGTCCGCAAGGCTCCGCCCCTAGGCCCCTCCCCCTGCCCGGGACCCCTGAGCCCCGCCCCCGGCGCGGCCCCTTCCCCGGCACCGCGGACAGCTCCGGCCGCCGGGTGGGGGCGGCGGCGCGGACTGCGGCTGCAGCGGCCGGCTCGGGGTGCGGGGCGCCGGCCGCGCTGCGGCGGAACCAGCGGGGGCCGCGTGCGATGGGGGATGGGGGGGCCAGGCTGCGGCCGCGCCCGGGGAAGGGGCGCCCTAGACTCTCACCTCCTCTCGGGCGGGGCCCTCGTCCGCCGCCGCCGCTGCCGCCGCCGCCGTGAGCTCCTCCGGGACCCCGGGGCCGCCACCGCCACCGCCGCCGCCGGCGGCGCTCTCTCCCGCGGCCGAGCCAGGGGGGGACATGGCGTAGAGGGGGCGCGTCGAGCTCAGGACCTCCCGGGGGGCTGCCAGGGGCCGGGGGCATCCTGCGCGGGCCCTGGGGAGAGGACGGGAGGGGGCGGGGCCCTCGCTGCTCCCCACCCCCCGCCGGGGGGGAGGGGGCCCGGAAAGGGCACCGGGAGTAAGGGGCTGGGGGCTGAGGGTGGGAGGCAGGCTGGGGGGCCGGGCCGGAGGGGCCGGGGCCGGGGGCGGGTGTCACCTTGAGGCCCTCGCGGCGCCGCTCCGCCTCCCGCCCGCTCCCGCCGCCGCCTTTTGTCTGAGCCGAGCTGGAGCCAGCGCGCCCCCCCTTTCCTCCCAGCGCAGCTGAGCCCCGCCCCCAGCCCCCCAAACTCCGCCTTCCCAAGCCTACCTAATAACCACCCCCCGAAGGGGTAAAGCAACAGGGACTCCCCACACCTCTTCCCTGCTCCCAGCCCTGCTCACTGCACCTCCCTCCCGCGCTCCCATCCTGGGAGAATCTATGCCGCAACCCCTCTCCATCTGTTCCCCGTGGACTAGGTGCCCGAGGTTCAACCAACAGCACCCCCAACACACACATCTCTGGTTCCTCCAAGTTCCCGGGGCACAGGAGTGGGGAGAGGAAATTGATTCTTGGAACCCTAGGGAAGATCCTTACTCCCAGTTGCGTGGTGAAGGGTTAAGGCAGAAGCTAGACTTCCAGAGGAATGGAATAGGGGGAAAGGGAAGAGATTGAAGCTAGATGTGGGAAAGGACTAACAGAGGGCAGAGGGGAGGGCATTGGAACTGGCCTTCACTGAACCATCTTCCTTCCCTAAAAGAACAACTCCAGAGAAGCAGTGAAGTGTGTGCAATGCCCTAGGCTGGAGGGCAGGAAACCTGAGTTCTAATTCTCAATTCTGTCTCTGTCATTAAGGAGTTACGTGACCTTGGGCAAGTGCCTTCCTCTCTCTGAGCCTTAATTTCTTCAACTGTGCAGAGTGAGGAAGTTGACTGGACAATTTCTAAGGCTCTGACTTGTGGGTGTAGGAAGCAGGCCAGGCTGAGCTCTGCAGGCAGCCTATCCTTTCAGGCCATCCACCCCACACTGCTTTTCCCTTTATCCCCTGGCACAGCAGGAAGGACCCTGACATTTATTCATTCATTCATTCCTGGATGTCTCCATTCAGTAAACAGGTGTTGGGTACCTATTGTGTGCCCCATACAGAAATGAAACACAGTTTCCTTCTCGCAAGGAGCACAAAGTCTAACGGGGAGAAAAGAACATGAGCACAAATTCTAATGGGGAGAAAAGAACATGAAAAACAACCATTATGAAGAATATAATAAAAGCCATGCATGATCAATCTTGTGCATACACAGTCACTGTGGAATCCTACTATGTGTCATTAGAGTCTTTGACATATAGTAACTGTTCTCCCCAATTACTCACAGGGAACCAAGGCAGAGGGAGAGTGAATGCCTTACTCAAGGTCACCTGCTGGCACTCACAGAGCTAGTCCTAGAATTCAGATCTTTCCCACTCAAAATCTATGGGGAATATTTGTGGGTAGGAAGTTAGTTTGGGGCAAAGCCTCGATGTCTGATTTTGGGGGATAGGGTACAAACACACTGATCTGCCCAGGATATTCCTTCCCCTTATTGGGGACAGGAGAGCCACTGCTCCCACCCCTCTAGCCCCACTCCTGGCCCTGCCTTCATTTTACTACTCTTCTCTTTCCAGGTGAGGTGAAGGTGGCTCTCTCCACCTATTGCTTAGAGCTATCCAGCCTGCATGGTCCTCTGCAGGTTGATGGGTCCATTCTCCCTGCCCAGAGGAAGGCGGCTATCCAGAAGAGGCGGGGGTCTTGTTCACTCCCTTAGCAGAGGCAGAATCTCACTTGGTGGCTCATTCCAGCATCTCCCACCCATGCTTTTTGGGAAGCTGGCCTCACAGCTAACTCCAGCCCCTCTTGTTCCAGTTTCAACCCCTTCCACGCAATTCAGTCCTCACTGCCCACAGAGAACAGAGCCCCTAACCTTGGCCTTTCCAAACCCACAGAGGATCCTCTCGTGCTCCCCATTTAGGCGCCATAATCTGCCTCTTGACACCCACCCCCCACTGCCTTCCTGTCTCCACTTCAAAGGGCTTTGGAGGAGGGACAGTTTAGCTCTTTTTGGCCAACCCTAGAGCTCCCAAGAGACAAAAGGCTACTCCTGCCTTCTCCATTCACACACAGTACCCTTCCCTGGAAGCTACAGGAAAGGGGAGTGAGGCAGGGGGCGGTGGAAGGAGCCAGCTGACCGGCTGGTCACCATGGAAACCAGGCCTGTTTCCTTAAGATGAGCCTAGCTGGGGTGGGTGGAGGTGGGGAGTAGGGGCCCAAAGGGAACCAGAAAACAACAGAGAGAAAGACGAGGGGCCCAGCCTCAGAGAAGACTGGAGCTGAGGAGGTGAGGTCAAGTCCCTAACCATGCTGTGGCTTAAGTCAAAGTCCCCAGGTCACCCTTTCAGATAACACTGCCCTGGTCGGATCTCCCCATTCCTGGAGCGTTGGAAAGGATTCCTGTCAAGTGCAGGCTCTGGTAGTGGGGCCAGTGGGTGACTCAATGCTGACCTCATGTGGCCATAAAAGGGACTGCCACACACCTGTTACGGCTCAGGGCCAAACACCTGGCTGGGTTGAGTGGGTTTTTCCTTAAATTCAGCCTCTGTATGAATAAAAAGGAGGTCCTTGCACACTCCTGAGTTCTTATGTCCTTGCGGAGGGCTCAGACACTCCCACCCTGTGTGGTTTACATCTTGATAAAGAAAAGAAAGTTTCACTAAAAAATATATAAAAGTTTTGGATTAGATCAGAAGCCATCTCTGCACTTTCTATTTTAACTTGAGCAAGTCAACTCACCTCTCTGGGCCTCAGTTTCCCAAAACTAAAATGGGGATGATAGTGTCAGATTTCGTGTGGGTTATTTTGTTTTTGTTTTTAGACTGAATCTCACTCTGTTGCCCAGGCTGGAGTGCAGTGGCGCGATCTCGGCTCACTGCAACCTCTACCCTCAAGTGATTCTCCTGCCTCAGCCTCCCAAGTAGCTGGGATTAATTACAGGCATGTGCCACCAGGCCCAGCTAATTTTTGTATTTTTAGTAGAGATGAGGTTTCGCTATGTTGGCCAGGCTGGTCTTGAACTCCTGACCTCAAATGATCCACCCACCTCAGCCTCCCAAAGTTTATAGGTGTGATTACAGGCGTGAGCCACCGCGCTCGGCCAAATTTTGAACCCAGTTGGCCTGGGTCTGGAGTTTATTACTATACTTTTGCTGCAACCTTTGAGGACTGGAGAGGAACATGTCAGGGGAGGAGATTGAGAACATCTGAAATCATGCTGACTCAAGGAAAGGAGATGCTTCAATTTCCCAGGCCTTTCCCCTCGTGGCTCCTCACTGGGCTTCATGCTCATCACATCCTTCCCACTCTGGTCCTACATGGGGTTGAAGAACAGTGGGCCATCTTCTCCCCTCAGCCCTCCCCCAACTCTTCTGCCTCCAATCACCCCCGAGAGACTAGGTCCTTCTCCTCTCCCTATCTCTCTTCCCTTCCCATTCTCAGTTCAAATGGAACGTTCCTTGCCTCTCACCCCACTGAGTGGCTGGCCCCGCTGTGTGCCCCCACAACACCCTGTTCTCACTTCTGTCTTATCCCAACCACTCTGAGCTGTAATTGCCAAGGAGCTTTTTTAGGACCATGGGATCTTTTTGTTGGTCACGGGGGGTGGTTACTGGTTATTACTGTGATAGTCAGTTTTGCTTCCAGTAGAAAGAACAATGTCAGACATTACAGGAGACCTTCCATACATGTTTGTCAAGTAGGTGAATGATGGATGAATAAAATGAGGTTGCAGGGGAAGGGCCGTGGGAAAGCTGGCCTCCCCCCTGCAAAACGTTGCTGTCTACACTCCTCCACCTTCCTTTCCCCAATGCTGGAGATGGAAAACCTACATGTTCCCTTGGGGATGACCCTCTAGGGGCATTGCTGGCGTTAGGCTGATAGCACTTGGAATAGTGGGGAGGAATGAGGGAATAAATCATGGGGCATGGGCTTAGGGCTCACTTGTAGTGGGGTGCTCCCACGGCCTTCCTAGGCCCAGGGACAGCGAAAGAGGAAAGAGGTTTCGGGACTAAGATTGGGGCTGTGTTGGGGACCTGAGCAGAGTGCAACCCAGCATGTCTGGGGCCTCCCCAACCTGACCCCACTTCCTTGACTGCTGGGGTTGACCAGAAACTGTAACTACCCAAGGCCAGGGTTTCACCCTTTGAGGAAGAAGAAACTCCACAACCACTTTGCTTTTTAGACAACAGTTTCCCTGAGAAGACGCTCTTTCCAAAAAAATATTTTCATGCCCAATTCCATGTGATGTGGGTCGTTGACACAGGAGACTGTCTTCCAAGACCCAGGAGAACTGCTCCTTTAAAGATAATGGGAGTCCCCTTTCCCTACCCATACTCCTGGGCACTGATAGGGAAAGATGAGAAAGCAAGAGAAATTGAGATAAATGGGCAGGGGATAGGAAGCAGTGCTTCCCCATCCCATCGACTACACGCCCTCCCCCAAAGATGCCAGCTTGTACAGACAATTAATAGATACTTCTTTTAAAACAAATGAATGATCCGGGCCCGGTGGCTCACAGCCTGTAATCCAAGCACTTTGGGAGTCCGAGGCAGGCAGATCGCTTGAACCCAGGAGTTCGAGACCAGCGTGGGCAAAGTGGCGAGACCCCCGTCTCTACTTGTAGTCCCAGCTACTCGAGAGGCTGAGGCAGGAGAATCGGTTGAAACCAGGAGGCGGAGGGTGCAGTGAGCCGAGATCGCACCACTGCACTCCAGCCTGGGCAACGGAGCAAGACTTCGTGTCAAAAAAATAAAAAAATAAAAATAAAACAAATGAATTAAGAAATAGAAGTGAAAGAAGGAAACAGTACATGCGTGGAACTAATGAATGGAATGAAGGAGGAAGGGAGAAAGAGTGAATGAATGAATGAGTGAATGAATCAACGAAGGAGTGAGTCAAGGCCCGGGAACCACAGACTCCAAGCCTACGCAGAGCCCGGGAAGGGGGATTCCGGAGAGGCGGGGCCTGTTTCCGGAAGCGCCCGCCGGGGGCGGGGAGGGGGCGGGGCCATCCGGCGTGAGGCGACCCTGTTGGTCCGGAGGGGCGGGGCGAGGAGGAGGACCCGCTCGGGCGGTTCGGCTGCCCACAGTAACCGCTGGGTGGACCTGGCCGGCGCTCCGAACCTTGTCCTGGCTGCGCTCCGGCCCCTCGGAGCCCCACAGCCCGGGAAGGAAGCCGCCGCGGGCCGGGCGCCCGCTCTGCCAAGCGGACCCGCAACCCGGAAAGGCGACGCGGCGGAGCCGGGAGCCGGATCCTGCTCAGACCGGGCCCCCGCGGTCCAGAGCCGCGGGCATGTCGGAGGCGCGGAAGGGGCCGGACGAGGCGGACGAGAGCCAGTACGACTCTGGCATTGAGTCTCTGCGCTCTCTGCGCTCCCTACCCGAGTCCGCCTCCGCTCCAGCCTCCGGGCCTTCGGACGGCAGCCCCCAGCCCTGCACCCATCCTCCGGGGCCCGCCAAGGAACCACAGGAGAAGGAAGACGCGGATGGGGAGCGGGCTGATTCCACCTATGGCTCCTCCTCTCTCACCGAGACCCTGTCCTTGCTGGGGGACCCCGAGGCTGAGGACCCGGCCCCACGCCTGCCACTCCCCCACGTGGGGGCGCTGAGCCCTCAGCAGCTGGAAGCACTCACTTACATCTCCGAGGACGGAGACACGTGAGTATGGGGGCCAGGCTGAATCGGGATGCTAACTCCGGGCCTGCCCAAGAGCCGCAACAGGTCGGGCACCCCCACTCCCCCGCGAAGATCCTTCAAGTCCCCATTCGCTCTTCCAAACTCCAGACTTAACTCTCAGCCCACTTTTGAGGTCCAGCCAGGCCATGGAATCATCTCTGTCCTCCCATTTCGGGGTGGGCAGAGCCGGCAGGACCCTTAACCCAGCCAGCATCTTGGAAATCTACCAGTAATCCACCCCTAGGAAGAGAAAATTCCCCTGACCAAGTCCAGTTTTTTTGTTTCTTCTTGCTGGGGAAGGGGACATCCTTATTTGCTCAATATCTGGGATTCCCAGTTCCTGACCTCAGAATGCTCTGTCTCAAGGAACAACAGGTGCCAGTTACAGGTTGCCAGTCGGGGCCAGGAAGCTAAGCATGGGGGGGTGCCACCAGGGTGTAGGTTTGGGGCTGGTCCTCAGGAGGAGGCGGTGAGCCAGGCTGGGCACTGTTGCCCCAGCAGACAGATAGGCGGCTGGCTGCCCCAGCTTACTTCCTCCTCTGCTAAGAAAGGGGAAGTGAGGGCTAGAGTCAGTGTCCCTGACATCCTCTACCTCCAGAGCCCCCCGAGTCCCACTAACTGTCGTGTCTTACTCCCTCACTGAACCCTTCCTCCTCCAGACCCAGATGGAGTTTGGTGGGAGTGGGCCAGAGGGCAGTTGAAGTAAAAGGCAGTTGTGTGGGATGGGTTGGCCAGTTGAGGATTTAGCCCCCCAGGAAGAAGAAAACATTGACAGAGAAGGGAAAGGTTGGGAACTGGGGATGAGAAATAGAGTTGGGGAGGGCTGGAATCCCTGGTCAAGGGTGCTCATATAAATAGGAGTAGGGGAGGCAGGAGGTGGCTGTCCTAACCTGCTTTTTGGAGATGCAGGGTCCTAATCCTGGGTGGCCATTGATAAAGATAGCTGGTGGACCCAGTGGGTGGGAGAGGAGTGACCCAGTCCTTTCTGTACTCTGCCTGGATCACCAGCCCTCAGGCCCAGAACCCCAAGGTTTTGGGGGCTGCATGCAAGATACCTCTGATGACCTTTGATCCAAGGAAAGGGGACTTTTGACATTGCCGTCTTTTATTAGCTTCTCAGCCCCAGCCTCTTCCATCTCTAGTTAGAAGCAGGTGTTGTGTCCAGACTGGGTGTGTGTGTGGAGGGGAGAAGTGTCCGGGCTCCCCAGCGAGTCCCCAGAGAGGAGGGGGCACTTTCCTCCCTCTGTTGGAGGTGTCTGGGCTGTGGGAGGTATGGAAGTGGGAAGAGGAAGTGGGAGGAGGGGATACTGGGGGAGAGAGGGAGGTGGCTGCAAGAATGTGACCCAGAGAGCAGGCCCTGGCCTAGGGGATTTCCAGAGCAGTTCCTCCCTCCCTCCGTCACTCTCCTGGGCCTCTCCTGCTGCCTGCCGCCAAAGCCTGCCACCCTCCTGCCCAAGCAGCCCCCTTCCCAGCCCAGATGGGCCTTTTAGCCAATCTACCCCCCTCACTAATGCCCCAAGGCAGCTGTCCCGGCCTAGACCCTCCAGCACTGGCTTTCGTTTTCCTCACCTGACGCGGGGAAACCCTAAGACTGGAACTTCCCCTCCCAACTGCCCCCATGACCCCTAGATTAAGGTTCTTGGCCCCCTCAACAAATACATTTTCTGCACTACAAAGACCTCCTCTTGGAGGTCCGCACAGGAATGGAGGGCCTCTGTTAGGCCCGACCTGGTCTGTGCTATCTGAGAGGTGCCTCTTGACTCCCAGGGAAGGGCAGCAGGACGGGATGCTGCACTGTCTCCTTGCTCCTCTTCCAAGAGTTTCTGTGTCTCTCCCTTGGAATGTGTAACATTGAGTTGCTTGGGGGTACGGGGTAACCCTGCAACTGTCTCCTTCTTTCCTGTGTGCTGGGGTGATGGGGTGCTCAGCCCTGGAAACCCCCTCTGGACTACTTCGGCAGCTTTCAATTTGGCTTTGAGCTGCAGCTGGCTGGGCAGAGCCCTGAGGGCAAAGAGGAGTGGGTGTGGGCAGGCTGGACAGGAAGGCCGTTGTCCTGTCAGCACCCTTCCCACATGCCCACCCAGCCAAGGCCCTCCTGAAGGCCAGCAGTGGGAACTTGGAGCTCCAACCCTAGGATCCTGGCTTCCCACACCAACCCTCACTTCCTGGCCTACACTCTCACTTCCTGGACCTACCCTATGGGTAGCTAGTTAAAAGTGTGATGTGTTTCTTCTAACCCCAAGACCGCAACCCACTCTCTCTGGCCTGGGCCCTAACTCTAAGCCCCGCCTCTGCTCCCCTAGGCTGGTCCACCTGGCAGTGATTCACGAGGCCCCAGCGGTGCTGCTCTGTTGCCTGGCTTTGCTGCCCCAGGAGGTCCTGGACATTCAAAATAACCTTTACCAGGTTGGTGGCGAGAGAGGGTTATGCCCAGCTACCTGTTTGTGCCCTGGCAGCCATCCCCAGCAGCCACACCAGTCCAAAGGCTGCTCACTTAGGAAACCAGATGCCAGACACTGAGCTAGAAACTGAGGAGACAGACCCAAGTAAGACATGGCCTCTGTCCTGAGGTGCTTGCATCCTGGGCTGGGGGACTCAGCCTGGTGACAAGAGTTGTGATAGAGACACATACGAGCAGTTGTAGGGTCCAGTGTCTGTGTGCAGCAGCCAGGGAAGGCTTACAGAGGAGATGCCATCTGAATGGAGCCTTAACAGAGAGTTTTTCCAGGGAGAGACTGCCTGGTGCCTCTATCTTTCCTCCTGCAGCCTAACCCCTGGGGGTAACAGAGGTCTCCCCACAGTGAGGGGCTAGACTCATCTCCTACATGTCCTTTCTCCAGGGCCTAAGGTGACTTACAGGAAAAGCAGGGAGCTACTTTCTTCACCTTGCTTCCAGAATTGGGATACCAAGAGCTTGCTGGAGGAGGGGTGTGACAGGGGAAGGGCTTGGTAGTATTTCCTTGGAAAAAAACAGGCTATGGCCCTTATAAGCTGCTTTCAAAGAAGATGCTGGCAGCTGGTGATTCTTGAGCCCAAGCATGTTCCCAGAGGTGGGAGCATGCTGCAGTGGCCCCATGACCCTCTATTTGTGCCTCCAGACAGCACTCCATCTGGCTGTACATCTGGACCAACCGGGTGCAGTTCGGGCACTGGTGCTGAAAGGGGCCAGCCGGGCACTACAGGACCGGCATGGTGACACAGCCCTTCATGTGGCCTGCCAGCGCCAGCACCTGGCCTGTGCCCGCTGCCTGCTGGAGGGGCGGCCAGAGCCAGGCAGAGGAACATCTCACTCTCTGGACCTCCAGCTGCAAAACTGGCAAGGTGTGGACAGTCTTAAGGGCCTGTGGGATGAGGAGGGCATAGGAGATAGGGACCCCACTCTTGGGGAAGGGAGGGTCCCAGCTTGTCCATTGGTGCCCCTCCCACTGTAAGCACATAGATATTCAGTACATCTTCACCAGATGAATGAATGGATGATTTGATTTCGAATTTAACCAGTACCTACTACGTGCTGAGCAGAAAACTAAATCTTGCCCTTAAGATACTTAGTTTAATAGAGATTAGATGACCTGATTCATTCATTCAACAGAAATGTACTGAGGGTTTTCTATGTGCCAGACATTTTCCTAGGAGCTACACTTGCATCTGTGTGTAAAACAGAGAAAGACTGAGATGAGCAATAAATATAAGAAGTGAACTATGTAATATGTTAAAAGGAAGTAAGTGCTGTAGTAAAAAGTAGAGCAGAGTGAGAGGAAGGAATGTGGGGAGTAGGAGAGTTGATATGATTGTTAAATAGGGTGATCCGGGAAGGCCTCCTGGAGCCAGTGACATCTGAATAGGGCCTTGAAGGAGGTGAAGAATGTAAATTTGAATCGAAATCTCTATTACTAAGCAAGGGTCGGGAGTGTCCAGACCAGAAAGGAGAGCAAAAAGGCCAGAGGAGCACAGAAGGAAGTGGCCCCTGAGAAAGGGCTGGGGGTATAAGGATCTGAGGTGGCTTTTCAGAAAAGGTGGCTTTCAGACTGGGCTTGAAGGCAGGTTGTGTGTGTGTTGTAGTTTGTGTATAGAAGGAGGGTGTTCTTTGGGGGTGTCACTCAGCAGCCTGACCCCTGAAGCATGAAAGTTTCAATAACATGACTCTGAAAAGGTGGAAACTTTGAGTTCCTTTCCCCTTAGACTTTTGAGGGGGTTTTGGGGTTTGCATTTTAACAGTCTTGTGATTAGAGACATTGAGTGGGCTGTGAGTCCCTTGGGGCTGAGTGGTAGGGAGGTCCCAGGAGAGAGGGAGTTGCTGGATGCAGATCAGCAGCCCTCACCCTCACCCTCACCCTCACCCCATCCCAGGTCTGGCTTGTCTCCACATTGCCACCCTTCAGAAGAACCAACCACTCATGGAACTGCTGCTTCAGAATGGAGCTGACATTGATGTGCAGGTGAGGCAGCCAGCAAAGCACTGCCCAGCCCAGGGCCTGCCCCTACCTGACACAGCCCCAAGTCCCCTGCCCAGCAGTCAGAAGAGGTGGCATTCACCTCCTTACCCAGAGCCCAGGCCCAGCACACTGCCTCTGAGGACCCTGGCTGACATCCTTATTCCTCCCCAGGAGGGCACCAGTGGGAAGACAGCGCTGCACCTGGCTGTGGAAACCCAAGAGCGGGGCCTGGTACAGTTCCTGCTCCAGGCTGGTGCCCAGGTAGATGCCCGCATGCTGAACGGGTGCACACCCCTGCACCTGGCAGCTGGCCGGGGTCTCATGGGCATCTCATCCACTCTGTGCAAGGCGGGTGCTGACTCCCTGCTGCGGAATGTGGAGGATGAGACGCCCCAGGACCTGACTGAGGAAGTAAGTGGCATATGCTTTGCTTTCCAGGGCCTCGCACACCCATAGCAGAGAGAGGTTCTGTCATTAGCTGAAAAGGCCAGGGAGCCAGGAGTCCTGGGGTATAACCAGGACTCTGCCACTGACCAACTGTGGGAACTTGAGCCTGTTTCCTTAGTTGGTCAGGACCAGGCAGCCAAATTTGGACTCTTACCGGGACCCTGCAGTTAAAGTGAATCAGCGAAGTTGGCCAGGTATGAGACCATGGTGTGGTGAGGCCTATAAGAACCCAGAGAGCCATCCCTGAGGGTCTCTGTACTCAGCTTCAGCAAAGGCTGACAGAGCAGGAATGTAGGCCCAGTTTTTCCTGGTCTTGGACTTTTTTGAGAGGTGAAACTCAGATTTTCTGTACAGTCTTTCCTATTTTTAAATGTTCAGTGTAAAAAAGAAACCTAAATGTTCTGCGAGTAGCCAGCACCCCCTCCACCACCCCCCAACAACAACAAACAACTCCAGGTCCATGGGTGGATCACCTCTAAAGTCTCTCCTAACTCGGATATTCTGGCGTTATCTTAGAAAAGGAAGGCTTGCCTAAGTCCTCGGGGCTCTGCCAAGCCCAGAGGGGCCACTATTTTGAGGATTCGTATGAAGATTTGTTCCCTGATGGTCTTCAACTGTCATTTGGTGGGGAGGGAGTGGCCCAACAGGTTTCCCTGGGTCCCCTTTCCCAAGTCGCTTTTTCCTATGTCCTCTGATCTTGCTTCTCTCCGTTCTCCTTCTCAGTCCCTTGTCCTTTTGCCCTTTGATGACCTGAAGATCTCAGGGAAACTGCTGCTGTGTACCGACTGAAGCCAGGCAGGGTCTGGGATCCTCAGGGCTCCACCTCTTTCCATCTGGAAGCCGGAGTCATAACTGCTGCAGTTTGGGCCCAGGCTGTGTGCTCTTCTGGTGCCCTAGGGACTGCTGTGGCCAGAGCCTGGGGCCAGCCAGTACAGTCCTGAGCTGAGGAGGAGGGACTGCAAGTGGGAGAGAGCCAGTCTGGAAGGAAGAGCTTTCCAGGTGGACAGGAATTCTTGGAAGACCCCCAAAGCCCCAGGTATCCTGGGTGAAGCCTGTTTGCCTCTCTTGAAAATGGCAGGTGCTCTTGTTTCTACCCATGTTGGATCAGCCTGAAACTGCCAACCAGTAGGAAACACGGACTCTCCTGAGTGAGAAGAGACTGAAATAGGAGCAAGCAGAACCCTGAGAGGTGTCCCATCTTATTGCTGTTGAGGACCCTGAAACACTGTTGTTTAAAGACTTCACAGAGAAGGCTCTGAACTGAGCCACTGGGGAAAGGAAGTTTCAGTAACATGACACTAAAATGGCAGAGACGTTAAAAAAAGTTTTTCCCTTCTAGAGCTGTTTTGCGCGCATGCACGTCTGTGTGCATTGGGGCTTTTTAGACAGGCCTGCCCTGTGACTTTGTGGTGGAAGCAGAGAGAAGGAAATTGTCCCCTGAGCACGGTAGGGCCTTGCTGGGTGAGGTCAGAGGCCAGTAGTTCCAGGCCTTTCTCTGTGTCCAGCACAGACCCTTGTCCTTGCTGTGGAAATGATGGGGGATGGAGGGACAGGAGGAAGAATGAGAGGACACACGCCCTGGAGCCCTCACCACTGCCCTAGGGGTTGCCATCTGGAGGATGGAGGAGGAGCCTGGGGACAGGGATAACCCAGGGAGGCTGGGCACAAGGGAGCTGACTCCACGTTTTTCCCATTCCTCACCTTCGAGGGCCCTGCTAGGTCACCCCTATGCTGGCATGAAGAGCGTGGGGCAATAAACCAGCACAGTCGCTGACCACTTGGAGCGTCTCATCCAGTGAGAGAGACAGCCGTTAAAAGCATAAACATCCAAATAAAGATGTCCTTACAAGTTGCAGTGGGTGCTATGAAGGGAAAAGAATAGTGGGAAGGAAAAGGATAGAGTCGGTAGAGGGTCATGCTTTGGGTGGTCCGGGAACCTCTGCCTGAGGTCTATCATCTCAACTGGGATGGAAGGATGAGGAAAGGGATGGGGGCAGAGCATTTGGGGGAAAGCCTGTGAATTAGAGGAACTGAGAGCAAGCCAGTGGGGCTTCACAGCGGGCGAGTGAGTGGGCGAGGAACGCGGGCGAGGCCATGTAGAGCCTCGAAGATCATGGGAAGTGGGACAGAATTACTACCCAGCCAACAAAGGAAGGAGACACCTTCATCCTGTCAGAAAACGGGGAAACTAACACAGAGGAGGGGCTTGGGATGCAGAGCCTCAATGTCCTCTCCACAAGATGGCAATGGTCACCATGACCTCTGGGATGCTTATGAAGGGCGATGACGAAGCACAGGGGACGCGCCGAGCGGGCGCCTCTTCAGGGCTGGGGCTCCCCGCGCCCAGGGGCAGCCCAGGTCCCCGGAACCCGAGCCGCGTCTGCCTCCGGGCCGCGCGGGGGCGCTGTGGCCCGGCGGCGGCCCGGGGCGCTGCGTGGTCGCGGCAGGGGCGGAGGGGGCCGCGGGGAGGGAGGCGGGAAGAGCGCGGCACTTCCGCTGGCCGCTGGCTCGCTGGCCGCTCCTGGAGGCGGCGGCGGCGGCGGGAGCGCAGGGGGCGCGCGGCCCGGGGACTCGCATTCCCCGGTCCCCCTCCACCCCACGCGGCCTGGACCATGGACGCCAGGTGGGGGCTAGGGCAGCGGCGAGCTCACGTGACCGAGCCCCCGGGCCACGTGACTGCCGCGCCTCGGCACGGGGGCCGGGTGGGGTCCCGGCTGCTCGGCCGTCGGCCAGCATATCGCTGCCCGGAGCCAGCGGGGATGGGGGGTGCGGCTTGGTTTTGTGCTTCTTGGGGAGCTCCGGGCGGAGGGGCTAGGGACCCTGACGCCCCGGGAACGTGGAGGGGAGGGTGGGGGAAGGGGCGCTGCCTCTGACCTGAGCAGCCGGCTAGCGCTGGAGGGAACAGAGGAGACCTGTGTGGCCAAAGGGGCGGATCCGCCCCCGGGGAGGGAGGAAGCTCTGCCTGGCCAGTGCCGGCGCACCCCCTCCCCGAGAGAGAGAGAGAGAGAGAGAGAGAGAGAGAGGCTCTTTGTCCGGGCCGGAGCTGCAGCAGAGGGGGCGGGGAGGAGACTCCGGGCACTACTCCAGTGTGGTCCCCTCTGGAGGGCGGAGGGGATGAGGAGCTGCGCCCTAATCTTTATGTCCGCTTTCCTTACAGATGGTGGGCAGTGGTGGTGCTGGCTGCGTTCCCCTCCCTAGGGGCAGGTGGGGAGACTCCCGAAGCCCCTCCGGAGTCATGGACCCAGCTATGGTTCTTCCGATTTGTGGTGAATGCTGCTGGCTATGCCAGCTTTATGGTACCTGGCTACCTCCTGGTGCAGTACTTCAGGCGGAAGAACTACCTGGAGACTGGTGTGTGAAGAAAGGGCGGGGAAGTGAGCTAGGTCGGGAAGGAGGGTATTTGGCCAGCAGTCCAAACGGGATATGACTTGGAGAGGGCGGGAGGACGGTAGGCCGGACAGCAGGGCAGGCTGGCTGCTCTGGGGAAGATGAAGTGCTATGGAGAAGATTTGGGGCTTGACTGTGTGTGCTTTCTTCAGGTAGGGGCCTCTGCTTTCCCCTGGTGAAAGCTTGTGTGTTTGGCAATGAGCCCAAGGCCTCTGATGAGGTTCCCCTGGCGCCCCGAACAGAGGCGGCAGAGACCACCCCGATGTGGCAGGCCCTGAAGCTGCTCTTCTGTGCCACAGGGCTCCAGGTGGGTAGGTGGGCTCAGCCTCTCTTCCTGGGTTGGATGCCGGTGGGCAGGGATTCTGTGAAGGTTTCCATTTTACCAGTCCCAGAGTTTTGCTGGTTGGTGTGTTTCGTGTCCTCCTCCCCGGGGCACACTGCACCTCCATCTTTGAGGTGTTTGGGGGAAATGCTCTTTTCTTTCCTCCTTTTCTCCTCTCCAGCACTGGTACTGAAAGTTCATGCTGTTATTTCAAGATGTCTAGTGCAGAAGAGAGGACTCCTCTTGCCCTGTTCTCTGTGATTTCTACTGTGCCGTTATTATACTTCCTTCCTGCACTGGTGTCTCACATACTGTAAACGCACTGATAAAATTGTGGGGGAGCCATTCAGCCTTCCCCCAGTACTGCATGTGAGAGAATGCTAAGATGCTGACCCCATGGCATTTTGCAGTGGGTACTAGTGCCACCTTGAATATCATGTTGAACTACAGATACCCAATTCTGAGAGTTCTTGCCTCCCTGAATTGGTTTTTCACACACAGTTGATTCCCTACAAGGTGAATCCAGACTAAGGAGGGGAGAAGAAACTTCTACAGAGGAACCAAAAAGTGTGTATTTTCCTTTGAATCACTTAGGCATCATCCTGAAGAGGGAGAGGTCAATTGTCCACCTTTTCATTATCTTATTGTCTCCTTTGTCTCTACCTTCCCCAACAGGTGTCTTACCTGACTTGGGGTGTGCTGCAGGAAAGAGTGATGACCCGCAGCTATGGGGCCACAGCCACATCACCGGGTGAGCGCTTTACGGACTCGCAGTTCCTGGTGCTAATGAACCGAGTGCTGGCACTGATGGTGGCTGGCCTCTCCTGTGTTCTCTGCAAGCAGCCCCGGCATGGGGCACCCATGTACCGGTACTCCTTTGCGAGCCTGTCCAATGTGCTTAGCAGCTGGTGCCAATACGAAGCTCTTAAGTTCGTCAGCTTCCCCACCCAGGTGCTGGCCAAGGCCTCTAAGGTGATCCCTGTCATGCTGATGGGAAAGCTTGTGTCTCGGCGCAGCTACGAACACTGGGAGTACCTGACAGCCACCCTCATCTCCATTGGGGTCAGCATGTTTCTGCTATCCAGCGGACCAGAGCCCCGCAGCTCCCCAGCCACCACACTCTCAGGCCTCATCTTATTGGCAGGTTATATTGCTTTTGACAGCTTCACCTCAAACTGGCAGGATGCCCTGTTTGCCTATAAGATGTCATCGGTGCAGATGATGTTTGGGGTCAATTTCTTCTCCTGCCTCTTCACAGTAGGCTCACTGCTAGAACAGGGGGCCCTCCTGGAGGGAACCCGCTTCATGGGGCGACACAGTGAGTTTGCTGCCCATGCCCTGCTACTCTCCATCTGCTCCGCATGTGGCCAGCTCTTCATCTTTTACACCATTGGGCAGTTTGGGGCTGCTGTCTTCACCATCATCATGACCCTCCGCCAGGCCTTTGCCATCCTTCTTTCCTGCCTTCTCTACGGCCACACTGTCACTGTGGTGGGAGGGCTGGGGGTGGCTGTGGTCTTTGCTGCCCTCCTGCTCAGAGTCTATGCACGGGGCCGTCTAAAGCAACGGGGAAAGAAGGCTGTGCCTGTCGAGTCTCCTGTGCAGAAGGTTTGAGGGTGGAGAGGGCCTGAGGGGTGAAGTGAAATAGGACCCTCTCAGCATCCCCTTCTACTGTAAGCTCTGAAGGAGCTGGCTCAAAGGGCAAAATGCAGGTGTTTTCTCAGTATCACAGACCAGCTCTGCAGTAGGGGGTGGGGGAGCCCAGGAGGCAGCCTTCCCTTTTGCCTTAAGTCATCCATCTTCCAGTAAGCAGTTTATCCCGAGCCCCAGGGTAGACAGTCCTCAGTGAGGGGTTTGGGGGTCAAGAGGGCATAGGTAGGTTCCACAGTTCCCCCTCCCACAAGTTCCCTTAAGTCTTGCCCTAGCTGTGCTCTGCCACCTTCCAGACTCCGTAATACCTGCATTTCTTACCCTGGTGAGAAAAGCACAAGCGGTGTAGGCTCCAATGCTGCTCTCCCGGGAGGGTGAAGTGAAGATGGTGCTGTGCTGAGGAAAGGGGATGCAGAGCCTTGTCCAGCACCACCACCTCCTATGTCCTGGATCCCTAGGCTCTGTTCCATGAGCCCGTTGCAGGTTTTGGTACTTTAGAAATGTAACTTTTTGCTCTTATAATTTTATTTTATTAAATTAAATTACTGCAGTGGACTTGGTCCTGTGTTTTGGTTGACTGAAAGGGCATTATTATATGGTAGTTTTTCCAAACTGCCTTCAGCTTCAGTGTGTGAACTCCTTGAAGACTCACTGGTATTCTGTATCTTAACTACAAAACCAGCTCAACTTGCTATGCTCATGAAAACAGCAAGAGCTGGGGGGATAGAGAAGCTAGGGAAGGATAACATGCACTTCACAAGGGAGAGCAGAACTGTATAAAAACGGCATATTCTTTATTTTGCATACTTTAATTTCAGAACAAAATGAAGAAAATAAAATAAACCACAATACACAACATCCAATCCTGCTGTCAAGAGTAGAGAGGGAATGGGGCTTGACACCCTTGGTTTCCTGCCTTCAACACAAGGAGAGGAGGGAAAACAACACTAGACACCAGCAGGGGGAGCCAGGTGGGACAGGGGCACTCGAGGCTGCAGTAGGAGCCATGGGGACACTATACAAGGGCACAAAAGTTTTCCAACTATGAACTCCTAACCTAATCGACTTCTTCCATGCGAGACGCATCCTCGTCGCCCTCCAGAGGGGGGATCTCATCAGGAACTGCAGCACTGGGTTCCTCTGCTGCCACTTCATCTTCATCAATACCTAAAGTAAAATTAAGCCATGTGAGACTTGACCAAATAGCATTAAGTCAAATCGAGACTAGTTGCACAAACTCCTTGCCACACCAAGTACCAAAGCTACTTACCTAGACCTAGCTTGATCATGCGGTAGATGCGGTTGGAGTGGGTCTGGGGATCCTCAAGGGAAAAGCCAGAAGATAGCAGGGCGGTTTCAAACAGCAGCACCACCAGGTCCTTAACTGCCTTATCATTCTTGTCGGCCTCAGCCTTCTGCCGCAGCGTCTCCACAATGGGGTGGTCAGGGTTGATCTCCAGGTGCTTTTTGGCCATCATATAGCCCATGGTGGAGTTGTCCCGAAGTGCCTGGGCTTTCATGATCCGCTCCATATTGGCTGTCCAGCCGTAGGTGCTGGTCACAATGCAGCAAGGTGAAGACACAAGTCTATTGGAGATTGTCACCTGTGGACAATCACAAAAGCCTTAGATTGACATTAGACCAATTACCACTTTGAAAGAGAAAACAAGCACTGTCAAGCCTAATTCCAGCAGTGGGAGGAGGAGGTGGACAGATCACTTGAGTTTGGGACCAGCCCGGCCAACATGGCAAAACCCTGTCTCTATAAAAAATACAAAAAAATTAACCGGGTGTGGTAGCACACATCTGTAATCCCAGCCACTCAGGAGACTTGAGTTTGCAGTGAGCTGAGGTCCAGTCCAAAAAAAAAAAAACGGCCAGGTGCGGTGGCTTGCGCCTGTTAATCCCAGCACTTTGGGAGGCCGAGGTGGGCAAAATCACGAGGTCAGGAGATGGAGACCATGCTGGCTAACACGATGAAACCCGTCTCTACTAAAAATACAAAAAATTAGCTGGGTGTGGTGACAGGCGCCTGTAGTGGCAGCTACTCGGGAGGCTAAGGCAGGAGAATGGCGTGAACCCGGGAGGCGGAGCTTGCAATGAGCTGAGATGGTGCCACTGCACTCTGGCCTGGGTGACAGAGCGAGACCCCATCTCAAAAAAAAAAAAAAAGACTGAAGCAATGCCTAATCTGTGCCAAATTTTATTAAAATAGCCTTAAACCTGACTAGGGAAGAGAACAAGAGGCAAGAAGGCTCCCAACAGTAAATAGGCTGCCTCAAACCACTAATTGTGTAGAAACATGGTCGTGAGGAGGCCCACCTCAAAGGTATGTTACAAAATATATCCTAGCCCCAGAATGGCTCACCTTCTCAACCTTCTTATCTAAGATTTCTTTCATGAGCTTGCAGAGATTCTCAAACTTTGCCTTGCTCTCTTCCATCTTCTTCTTCTCCTCCTCATCCTCAGGCAGCTCCAGACCCTCCTTGGTAACTGAGACCAGGCTCTTCCCATCAAATTCCTTGAGCTGCTGCACACAGTACTCGTCAATGGGCTCGGTCATATATACCACCTCGAAGCCCCGTTTCCGCACTCGCTCCACAAAAGCTGAGTTGGCCACCTGCTCTTTGCTCTCACCTGTAGGGTAATTAAATGAACTCAGTGACTAAAATGCCTCATACTGCCAGTTCCTAGGAAGCCCTGATTGTGCTCCCCACTCCTCCAAAAAGGCTTCAATCAGAACCAACGCACCAGTGATGTAATAGATGGACTTCTGTGTCTCCTTCATGCGAGAAACGTACTCTGACAGAGATGTCATCTCATCTCCAGACTGGGAGGTATGATAGCGCAGCAGCTCGGACAGGCGGCGGCGGTTAGTGGAGTCTTCGTGGATTCCAAGCTTGAAGGGTGGGAAGAGAAAAAACAATCCAACTTAACTACAATAACCTCACTTTCAATATGAATGGAAGAATTTATTGTTATTACTAAAAAAGAGGTAAAGGGAATAAGCATTTTGCCTTTTTACCTTGAGATTTTTAGAGAATGCCTCATAGAATTTCTTGTAATTCTCCTTGTCTTCTGCCAGCTCAGAGAAGAGCTCAAGGCACTTCTTAACAATGTTTTTGCGAATGACTTTCAAGATTTTGCTCTGCTGGAGCATTTCTCGGGAGATGTTCAGGGGCAGATCCTCAGAGTCAACCACACCACGGATAAAATCTGCCATCAACCAGGGTGAGAAAGCTCAGTAAAAAACAGACCAGACCTGGTACCCAGATTCAAACAGAAGGCTCTAATTTAGCCTCCTGAACCCTTACACTTACTTACTTATGTATTGCAGAAAACTGTTAACTTAGGATATCCTAGCAGAATGCCTAAAACCTCCCAAGACTTCACCCAACTAAATTAGGCCAAGGAGATACTCACTGAGATACTCTGGTATCAACTCATCACAGCTGTCCATGATGAACACACGGCGGACATAGAGTTTGATGTTGTTCTTTTTCTTCTTGTTCTCAAAAAGGTCAAAGGGAGCCCGACGAGGAATGAATAGCAATGCCCTGAATTCCAACTGACCTTCTACAGAAAAGTGCTGAAAGAAACCAAAAACAAGTGGTACATTTCAAAAGAGGGCCTTTTAGCCCCAACACCAAATTATCTAAAAGTGGAACAATGATCCTCCCTAAGCCTAAGGGATAGAGCACATACAACAGGCAGCTCCCGAGAAAACTGAGCCTTAATGCCCTCAACGATCTAGACGGGTACTAGCTGTATGTAGAAAACAGTCCCCTCTGATCAGAACCCTGGATGTGTAAGGCTGCCAATAGACATTACCCAGATTTCCGTAAGAAGAGAAAGTGAGGTCAGTAGAAATGATGGCACTTCACGATGACAGGGTAATCAGTAAGTAAAATCACACGGCTCTCCCATTTGTTATCAGTTGGACAAGTTCCACTTGTCTATTACCTGCGAACACTCTTCCACCACCTACTCATTCCCCTCCATATGTGCATGTTGAGGCAACATGCAAAGGCTTCTCACCTTGACTGCCAAGTGGTCTTCCCAGTCATTGGTGAGGCTCTTGTAGAATTCTCCATACTCCTCTTGGGTGATGTCATCAGGGTTTCTGGTCCAAATGGGCTTGGTCTTGTTTAGTTCTTCCTGATCAATGTATTTCTCTTTGATCTTCTTAGTTTTCTTCTTCTTATCCTTACCGCTGTCATCCTCCTCATCTGAACCCACATCTTCGATCTTGGGCTTTTCTTCATCATCTTTATCTTCCTCCTCTTTCTCACCTTTCTCTTCCTCTGCCTCATCATCACTAATTTCCTTCTCTCGTTCCTTCTCCAACTAAGTAACAAAAACAGAAGTTAGCCTTGGAGTACAAAACACTACCAGGGAAAGCAAAAGCCAGGGACCATGAGATTCTCCAGAACAGGAAACATCCTGCACGTTAAGTGTAAAAGGTTTAAAAGTCCATACTCACATAAAGGGTGATGGGATAGCCTATGAACTGAGAATGCTTCTTCACTACTTCTTTGACCCGCCTCTCTTCTAAGTACTCTGTCTGATCTTCTTTAAGATGGAGGATCACTTTGGTACCCCTGCCAATGGGCTCACCTAGAAGAGTCAATCACAAGCATTTAACAGGGTAAAAAGTATATGCAGTTGAGACTTCAGCAAATTAATAAAAGTATCAGCAGAACTGCTGTAAAGAACTGCTTTACAGACAGGATGCTCAAAATTTCTGCTACTGGTGTGAGCCCAGAAAATCCTAACCCAACTACCTTGTAACAGAAAAGCTAACTTACCATGGTCAGCACGCACAGTGAAGGAACCTCCAGCAGAAGACTCCCAAGCATACTGTTCATCATCGTTGTGCTTTGTGATCACAACCACTTTCTCTGCCACCAGGTAGGCAGAATAAAAGCCAACACCAAACTGCCCAATCATGGAGATGTCTGCACCAGCCTGCCAACAAGTTTAAAGTCAGTCACAAGTTTTAAAGAAGCAAAAAACAGAATAACACAGATAAGTATGAATGGTGTGTGCCTACAGAACTGCAGTACCTGAAGAGCCTCCATGAATGCTTTAGTACCAGACTTGGCAATGGTTCCCAAATTATTTATGAGATCAGCTTTGGTCATGCCAATGCCTGTGTCTACCAAAGTCAGGGTACGTTCCTGAGGATTGGGGATGATGTCAATTTTCAGCTCTTTACCACTGTCCAACTTCGAAGGGTCTGTCAGGCTCTCATAGCGAATCTTGTCCAAGGCCTGAAAATACAAACAGCAACTTACTTTTGCTCTCTCCGAGACAGACTCTTGCTCTGTTGCCCAAGCTACAGTGCAGTGGCAAGGATGACAGCTCACTGCAGCCTTGACCTCCCAGGTTCGAGCCATCCTCCCACCCCAGCTTCCCCAGTAGCTGTGACTACAGGCACATGCCACCGTGCCCAACTAATATTTAATTTTTTGCAGAGACAAGGTCTCACGGTTGCCCAGGCTGCCCTCAGAATCCTAGGCTCAAGTGATGCTCCTGCCTTGGCATTACAGGTGAGCCAACACGCTCAGCCACTTTTGCTTTCTTAAAGCCCGCATCTTCAAAGAAAATCTTGGTTTACCTCTCTCAGCCTCAAATCTGATTGCCCCTTGAGGCTTTAGAACCAGTTAGTTACATGAGCCCACTTATTCTGGAATAGTTGCAAGTTTACCCCCTTCAACAGTAGTCCCCAACAAAGGCCAAACCACTCCTTTCCCCTCTTCTAGAGTATCAAAAAAAAAAAAAAAATACGCCAAATGTGGAAACCAGAGCACCTACATCAGAAGCATTAGAGATCAACTCCCGAAGGAAAATCTCCTTGTTGGAATAGAAGGTATTGATGATGAGGGACATGAGTTGGGCAATTTCTGCCTGAAAGGCAAAAGTCTCCACCTCCTCCTCTCCATGGTGCACTTCCTCAGGCATCTAAAATAAAAATCATCATTAATTACAAAAGAACACCAAGGCCCCACATTTAAAAATCCTAAAGGTCATCTCATTTGTTAGGACCTTAGAGAGTTCAGACTGGTTTGACCTGAGTACTATCCCTTCCCAAGAGACTAAAAAAGCATTCTCTTAAAGATCTCAGGCTACACACTAAGTGAGAGCCTGAAAATTCAGAAGGAAAAAGGACGTAAGCTAAATGGTCTTCAACCAAGTCACAGAACCCAGCTACTTAAAAGAATGGTGACCAGCAGCCTCAGCATCATCTGGTAGTATGGCAGAAAAATCATAATGTTGGTCCAACCCAGGTATCTAGAGATCCCAGATAATCCTTACACAAATTTAAATGTGAAAATCACTACCTACAGTTCTTTATTGGGGGGAGGTCAAAGTGACTAGTTTAAGATAAAAATGGCACTAACTCTAAACTGCTCCCCCAGAGGTGTCTTCCTGAGACCAGTCCAAGGGCGGGACACTCCTGCCCCACACGGCAGGGAGGAATAACCTGGGATCCACACGATACCCGCCCGAGGGGCAATTAAATCCGGACAAAGAATCGATAAGCCAAAAGCTCCACCACGACCCCTTCACAACACAAAATTACAGAACAGGACCAAACCCAACACAAGAAAGATGGTGGCCGTGGCCACCAGGCCGACACTCGTCACTGCCGGACATGCGTCGACCAGGACCACGCGAGGAGGGGGCGCCGCAGTGCACCCTCCCTCGCCCCAGCATCCGGGCACCGGGGCGGGGCGCCAGAATCCAGAAGCTTCCAGAACAATCTCAGCTCTCGAGGAGGGGCGGAGGAGTGAGCCCATGAATCTTCCAGAACCTGCCCCCCTCCCCGCCCCTCCTCCACCGGGACTGCAAGAAAGATCTGGAAGGAGGGAGTATGAGGTGCTGGAGACCGAAAGCGCTCTTCCCACACCACGAACCCTCACAGAAACAAAGCACCCAAGAAGGCTTTAACAACGCGCCCGATTAGAGAGGTGACAAAGCCAGTCCCACAAGGCCGTGCTGAGTCACCCGAGCGGGCACCCCCGCCACCCTGCGGTCCCCCTCCGACGCCCCGTAGCCGCGTCCGGAAGTGGAGGGGCAAAAATGGCAGCGTCCCGGGCCGCGCGGCCACCACGTGCAGCTGCCCGCCGCCCACTGCCCCAGCCCCACAGCCCACCTCGCTACGGCTAGTGGGCACCGAGAGAAAGCCCCACCGCCCAAACACACTAGAGAAAACCGAGGAAAACTCAAGAGCCCTCACCTACCACTACCCTCACCCTGTAAAAATCCAGGGCGTTATCCACAAGCCACCCCGACATCTAAGCTAAGGCTCCCTAAAGGACAGTAAACCAAGAACAACACAAACAAAGCACTAAAGGGAAAGAAGCCTAGCGGAGATTTCAGCCTTACCTTGAAAAGAAAAGGCTTACACGTAACAGCGAGCAACGCGGGCTTGCTTTCTGATACCCAAGCAGCACAAACGCTGCGCCGGAGTGACTCGAGAGAGCTACTGCCTGCCCCAAGTCGCCCTATATAAGGCGAAGCACAGTACAGCAGCCCTCCCGTGGATCCCTCCGCCTTAAAGGAGTATGATTGTCAACCCCACACCTGCCGCCACCAGTCCACCTTGACGTCATGGTCCGAAAAAAGGAGGGGGTGGGGAAGAACCCAAGCAACGGATCCGCCCACACGTTTGCTTGTGATCACAGCCCCGTATCTTCACGTCTAGGACATGACTCCATTAAGAGCGGGGATGAAAAGTGCTCATTTGGCATAAACGGTGTCTCTACGGGCGAGGAACCCATTGACCTCCCTAAAAATGTGGGGCAGGCGTCCCCACACCCAAGGGCGGGGCTGGGGGGACACCTAAAAAGAGCGAAGGCAGCTAACCACCCCGACCGCCGCTCCCAGGCCCAATCTTCTTTCTAGCATCTGCCCTGCACATCTCGCATCCCGACAGAGGGACTGGCATTCGGGACCCAACCTTGGGTAACCCCAGATTCTGACTCTCGCAGGAGCAGAGAAAGGGCGGAAGGTTCGCGGTGAGGGGCAGCTCAGCGTGGGGGGAGGGCGCCGGCCGGGGCTGGCGGGGACTCTTTGCCGGCATGCGGCGGAAGGCGCGGCGGCGGCACTGCGGCAGTTCCAGCAGTTTCCAGGCCTGTCTCGGCGGTCCCGCCCCCTCCCCGCGAGGCTCCGCCTCTCCGGCTGCGGCCGGGGCAGGGTTTTTGCAGCGACCCCACCCGGCGACCGGCTCTGACCTGTCCGAGAGACGCGGGTAGTAACCCAATCCTCACGGATGGGATGCAGCGTTGGGGAGGGATCGGCTGACCCCTCCTTCCCCGCGTCAATCACACAACACCCAGGCACCTGGGGCGGCTTTGCGGGCGTACACTTTTGCAGACTGAGACTGGAGTCGTTACGGGAGGGACCCCCTCCAGCCCCTGCTGCCGCCACGTACACGGAGCACGGGGACATGCGCCCTCCCTACGCAGGCACGTCAAACCCTTTCTCAAGCTGGTTCGCTTTTTTTCCGCCCACTTGCCTCCTGCAGCCATTTGGACCTGGGAAGGAGGGAGTCTCTGGGAACCAGTGCAGGGCAGCCAGAGCTCTTGGAGGCCGCGTGACGATGCCGGCCAGAGAGGGCCTGGCCGAGTTGTTCACCTTCAGCCTTGGCACCGGAGCCCCTAGGCCATGCCCCTGGCCAGTGAGCTGCGGCCGCCGTGTCTGGCCTGGCTCAGCCGTTTTGCCTGCCCTCTAGTTGGCAAGCTGTCCTTGCCTTTCCAAGGCCTCATCCGAAAGCCTGCTGGACCCACAGCCCCTCCAGGAGAGAACAGCCACTCCCTGCTCTGTGCCCTGTAGATGTCCATCTACTCCCCTTCCTGGCCCACCCCTGGGATGCTTGGGAAGAGTTTCCCCACAGCCACCCACATCGTCCTCCCTCACCAGCCCTGTTGTTACCCAGTCTACGATTCGTTAACAAGTTTTGTTCATGTGTTGAATACCAAAGAAGAAAGGAGGTCCCTTGCTTTCCTCTTCCTTGTCGCTGTCCACTTCGCCATGCCTGCCATCACCATCCCGATTTTATATCCTTTCTCCCTTTCATTATGGTCTGCAAAAAGCCTATGGCTGGGAGAAGTCTATAAGAAGGGGCGTTGGGTGCTCTATTCCTGACCAAAACCGCAAACCAGAGGGAGCGTGATCCTTTAACATGCCCTCTCCTTCTAAGCAGAGCTCATTAAAAATCTGCTCCCCAGTTCACAGAGAGCATTCACAAACTCTCACTGTCCTGTGAGCGGATGAAAGTCAGTGTGCACATTCTGTCAACAGGGAAGTGGCTTCAGTGACTCCCAAGGTCCCTCTACTCAGAGTCCTTGCTGCACTAGCTCCCTTTCTGCTCCAGAAATGGAGCAGGGATGTGATCTCACCCCTAGGACCTAAATCCAAAGCAGGAATCACTCCTGTGGATGGGCTTCCCCTGAGCTGGATCCTTTCAGTGTCAAGACTCAGCGGCTTCCTGAAGACTTTCTAAATGGGAAAATCTCAAATCTTACACCAGCATAGAAATTCCACTTTCTCTGCCGGGCACAGTGGCTCATACCTGTAATCCCAGCACTTTGGGAGGCCGAGGTGGGTGGATCACCCGAGGTCAGTAGTTCGCAACCAGTCTGGCCAACATGGTGAAAAACCTCGTCTCTACTAAAAATTAACTGGGCGTGGTGGCGCATGCCTGTAATCCCAGCTACTTGGGAGGCTGAGGCAGGAAAATCTCTTGAACTCTGGAGGCAGAGGCTGCAGTGAGCCGAGACCACGCCATTGCACTCCAGCCTGGGCAACAAAAGAGAAACTCCGTCTCAAAAAAAAAAAAAAAGGGCTGGGCGCGGTGGCTCATGCCTGTAATTCCAGCACTTTGGGAGGCCGAATCCAGTGGATCACGAGGTCAGGAGTTCAAGAGCAGCCTGGGCACTATGGCGAAACTTTGTCTCTACTAAAAATACAAAAATTAGCCGAGCGTGGTAGCACGCACCTGTAGTCCCAGCTACTTGGGAGGCTGAGGCAGGAGAATCACTTGAACCCGGACGGCAGAGGTTGCAGTGAGCCGAGATCACGCCACTGCACTCCAGTCTGGGCGACACAGTGAGACTCCGTCTCAAAAAAGAAAAAAAAAAAGAAAAGAAATTCCACTTTCTCTTCCAGGAAGCCTTTCAGGAGAACGCCTACCAGTGTCCACAAGCTCCATCCTTTTCCACTCGTTGACACTCACTAAGCCTCCACTGTGTGGAGATCCTGGTGATGCAGAGATGCATACACAGGACTGGGAGCCCTCAACCCACTGGAGGCTGCAGCAGGCCAAGTGTGAACCATAGGAGGATGGGAGAAGCTGCAGAGGCCCTCAGCTCAGCTTGGGAAAGGGAGCAGTCTTAGGACCATGCCTAGCCAGGCCATGACATGGAAAGCATGGAAAGGAACAGAGCCCCATTAGAGGAACTATAGCTCAGGAACCCCAAAGGGAAACACAAGGAGTTGAAAGTAGCCCTGAAGATGGGGGTTAGGTCGCAGAGGGCTGCAAATGCCACTGGTAAGAAGGCCAGACCTTAAGAGTGAGAGAAGTGAAGGTTATTAAAGACAGGCTTAAAACTACGTCTTCCAGACTGGGCATGGCTGGCTCACGCCTGTAATCCCAGACCTTTGGGAGGCCAAGGCAGGCGGATCACCTGAGGTCGGGAGTTTTGAGACCAGCCTGACCAACATGGAGAAACCCTGTCTCTACTAAAAATACAAAATTAGCCGGGTGTTGTGGCACATGCCTGTAATTCCAGCTACTCAGGAGACTGAGGCAGGAGAATCACTTGAACCCAGGAGGTGGAGGTTGTGGTGGGCCATGATCGCACCATTGCACTCCAGCCTGGGCAATAAGAGCAAGACTCCATCTCAAAAAACAAAACAACAACAACAACAAAAAAACTACATATCCCGAAGCCTTATTCCCAGCCTTGGAACCATTGAAGTCCCCAACATCCCTTTTATTCCTCCATTAAACCTCCTAGGCCCAGCCCAACCTTCTGCTGTTGGAGGGTGGCCAGCTAAAGCAGGGATTAACAACCCAAGGTCTGCAGCTGGTGGGCCTGCTGCTTGTTTTTTGAATGGCCTGTGAGCCAAGAAGGGTTTTTACACTTTATAATGGTTGAAAAAAAAAAAATCAAAAGAAAGATATTATTTTGACATGGGAAAATTATATGAAATTTGAATTTCTGTTTTCATGAAGTTTTGGGGGTTTTTTTGTTTGTTTTTTGAGACGGAGTCTCACTCTTGTCACCCAGGCTGGGGTGCAGTGGCAGAATCTCAGCATACTGCGACCTCCACTTCCCGGGTTGAAGCGATTCTCCTGCCTGAGCATCCCAAGTAGCTGGGATTACAGGTGCCCGCCACCACACCGGCTAATTTTTGTATTTTTAGTAGAGACCAGGTTTCACCATGTCGGCCAGGCTGGTTTCGAACTCCTGACCTCAGGTGATCTGCCCGCCTCAGCCTCCCAAAGTGCTAAGAGTACAGTCATGGGCCACTGCGCTTGGCCAATTTTAATGAAGTTTTGTTGAAACATAGCCCTTGTCTTTGACTGCTTCTGTGACATAAAGTCAAAATCGATAGTTGTGACAGAGACCATAATGCTTGCAAACCCTATGACATTTACTCTGTTGCCTTTTACAGAAAACGTTTGCAGACCCCTAAGCTACATAAAGCTCAGTAAAGTCTTGTAGGGAGCACAGAGACTCAGCCTGGACAGAGTCTCTGGGATTCACAGAGGCCACGGAGGGGAGTTAGATAAAGCTCAGTGGACGAATAAAACAACTGAGGGCAACAGGACATCAGAGATGTGAGCATGGAGAGTAGCTGTGGACCCTGAACCCCTAGAACAAGCAGCCTCTTAAGCTCAGTGCCTGCCAGGTGTGTCCCGTTACTTTCTGGGCCTTCCCAGTTCCATGAGGCTTAGCTCTCTGAATACCTGAGGGAATACCCGGAACTGACACCCTCCAATACTAGTGAACCTGACATTCAGATGCATTGGACAATTGGGCAGGTCTGCACAGCCAGCATGGACTCCATCTCTTTGCCTCCATTTTCACATTCCACTGGAACACAAGAGAAGTCTGTTGCACAATTTTTGCTCACTGTATCATTAGTATTATTTTTTTGATGCCATAGAAAATGGAAATTTTTGTTCATTTTCTGTTTCCCAGAGTTCAAAAAGCAATTGAGCAATTGAATTTTTGTTTATTGATTCAGCAAGTTGGTAAGCTAGCTTATTAATTCTTAATTTGTCTATAAACGTTTTGGTGTTTTATAGGTACAACCATATCATCTGAAAACAATGACACTTTGGTTTCTCCTTTTCTGATTCTTGTATCTCTTATTTCTTGTTTTAATGCACCAGCTAGGTCCTCCAATGATGAGTGGAAATAATGATTCTGGGCATCCCTGTCTGATTCCTAATCAGAAAATGAAAGCTTCTAACACTTCACCATTGAACTTTTTATTTTTTATTTTTTTTGAGACAGGGCCCAGGGTCTTGCTCTGTTGCGGGGGCTGACGTACAGTGGTACATAGCTCACTACAGCCTCAACGTCCCAGACTCAGGCGATCCTCCCACTTCAACCCCCGAAGTAACTGGGACCACCATGCCTGGCTAATTTTTTTATTTTGTAGAGATGGGGTCCCTATGTTGCCCAGGCTGGTCTCAAACTCCACTTGGCCTTCCAAATTGGGGTTACAGGAAGAGCCACCCGCCCATGAAATATTACCTTTCTATTCTAATTGCTATAATTATCCACCATGTCCAGCTAATTTTTAAAATTATCTGTAGAGACAGAGTCTTGTGCTATTGCCCAGGCTGATCTCAAACTCCTGGGCTCAAGCAGTCCTTCTGCCTTGGGTTCCCAAAGTGCTGGAATTATAGGTGTGAGGCACCATGCCCAGACTCTTACTATCTTTTCAATTTCTCTTCTATCTAAAGTACGTCTTCTGCCAGGCTCACACCTGTAATCTCAGCACTTTGGGAGGCCAAGGTGGGCAGAGGCCAGGAGTTTGAGACCAGCCTGGCCAAAATGGTGAAACCCCTTCTCTACTAAAAATATAAAAATTAGCCAGGCGTGGTGGCAGGCACCTGTAATCCCAGCTGCTAGAGAGGCTGAGGCCGGAGAATCGCTTGAACCCAGGAGGCGGAGGTTGCAGTGAGCCAAGATCACGCCACTGCACTCCAGCCTGGGTGACAGAGTGAGACTCTGTCTCAAATAAATAAATAAATAAAATTTAAAAATAAAGTATGTCTTCATTTCTAAAATTGTTTTTCATGTCTTATCTCTTTTTTCTTGTACAATTTCACCAAAGGTTGGCTTATCTTATTTATATTTATATATTTATTTTCGACTTCTTTAATTTCTGTTTAATTTTTTTTTTTTTTTTTGAGACAGAATCTAGCTCTGTCACCCAGGCTGGAATGCAGTGATGCAATCTTGGCTCACTGCAAACTCCGCCTCCTGAGTTCAAGTGAGTCTGCTGCCTCAGCCTCCCTAGTAGCTGGGACAACAGGTGCGTGTGCACGCCACCACACTCGGCTAATTTTTTTGTATTTTTAGTAGAGATGGGGTTTCACCATGTTGGCCAGGGTGGTCTGGAACTCCTGACCTTAAGTGACCACCTGCCTCGGCTTTCCAAAGTGCTGGGATTATAAGTGTAAGCCACCGTGCCTTGCCCAGTTCTGTTGTTATTGTTCTATTTTCTTAACTTTAGTACTTAACACATTAATTTCAGCCTTTCTGTTTTTCCAACATAAAGATTTAAGGCTACAAATTTCTCCTTATGTACTATGTTTACTATATTCCACAAATGTCCATATATTACAAATTTCAAATAATATTCAATTTTTTTTTACAATTCAATTTTAAGGATTTTCTGATTTCTTACGGTATCTTCTTTGACCAATTTAAAAATGTTTTACATTTTCAATTATTTTTTATATACCCTTTAATTATGTTGTAGACACACAATGTGGTGTGTATGTTACTGGCTCTTTTGTATTTGAGACTTTTTTTTCCCTTTTTTTTTTTTGAGACAGTCTCACTCTGTCGCCCAGGCTGGAGTGCAGTGGCATGCTGATGGCTCACTGCAGCCTCAACCTCCTGGGCTCAAGGGATCCTCCCATCTCAGCCTCCCAAGTAGCTGGAACTACAGGCGTGTGCCACTAGGCCTGGCTGATTTTTTAATATTTTTTTGTAGAGATGGGTTTTTGCCATATTACCCAGACTGGTCTCAAATGCCTGGGCTCAAGTGATCTGCCAGTGTCGGCCTCCCAAAGTGCTGTGATGACAGGCATGAGCCACTGTGCCGGGCCTGTATTTGAGACTTCGTTCGTAACTTTAGAAGGTAGTTAATATCTCTAAATGCTCCATATGTGCCTGAGAAAAAAAGAAAAAAAACTAGTTGTTAGGTTAAAAATTTTTTTTTTTTTCGAGACAGAGTTTCGCTCTTGTTGCCCAGGCTGGAGTGCAATGGCGCAATCTCGGCTCACCGCAACCTCCACCTCCCGGGTTCAAGTGATTCTCCTACCTCAGCCTCCCAAGTAGCTGGGATTACAGGCATGCACCACCATGCCTGACTAATTTTGTATTTTTAGTAGAGACGGGGTTTCTCCATGTTGGTCAGGCTGGTCTCAAACTCCTGACCTCAGGTGATCTGTCCGCCTCAGCCTCCCAAAGTGCTGAGATTACAGGCATGAACCACTGTGCCCAGCCAGGTTAAACCTATTAAATCAAACCTGTTAATTGTGTTGTTCAAAACAAACACACAAAAAACTACTTGCATGCTTTTGTATTTGAGACTTTTTTTTCCTCTCTCGTTTTTGGAGACAGTGTCTCACTCTGTCGCCCAGGCTGGAGTGCAGCCCTTTTTTCAAGAAAAATATAACCTACTTGAAGGCTGCACAGGACATAGCTTGGAGAAGAGAGAGGCTGAAGGCAGAGAGACCAGTCAGGGATGGGGAAGAGGAGGAGTATAAGCCTTGTCTGAGGAAGAATGCTAGAACGTAGGGGCCTAGGGGGAAAGCAGGGATGGAGGACCACTCTAGATTGGAGGTCTGCTTTAAGCATGTAACAGGGCACCAAGGAAAGATATCTAGTAGGCAGAGGGGTATGTAGGAGAGGCCTGGGTTGCAGTCTTAGGTCTACGCATCATGCTGATGGCTGAAGTCACGTGCAAGGACAAAAATCACTTAAGAGAGTGCAGTGAGAAAAGGGCCAGAAATTGTGGTCTAAGACACTCCTGAATTGTAAATCAGACATTTAGTAAACTGCTCTATTAATACACATATGACTATGTCTCACCTTTTTAAGGATTTATCAGTGGCCTAAGGGGTATGACTAAGTCCTACCTTGCTACCATTGTCAGCCTAGTCCAAAATGTCTGTCCTCCTTCTGTCATCATGCCCACCAGGCATCCCTTGTTCTCTTGGGCATTGTTCAGTGTTCCAGGCCCCTTTTGACTAAGAAGGTAAAACTTAACCCCAAATCAGTTCATCCCAGAGCAGATTATAGCCAGTGGAAAGTGCAGGGGGCAGGTGGCACCACAAACAACCCTGATCTACTTAACTGTTTTGCCTGCCACCTGGCCTGTCCCAGGATGAAGTCATTCCTTTTCAGCATGCAGGTTTCAAAGGGCTGGATTTCTGGGCCGTTCACTGGCCTCACTGCCACCCCACCCAGATGATGGAACAGTAGGACTGTGATAGTGCTGCTGGGGGGAGAGGAGATCACACCCAGGAGGGGCTGAGGTTAGACAGCAGGAAGGACTTTGCTGGTTTCACCTGGGCAAGATTATATGAGAGGTCAATGTCCCAGGAGGCTTGGGATCCCCGAGGATGTGAAAAGAGAAGACAAGAGTTGTGTCCAAAATAGGGGAGGAAGGTGGACCACATTTGCATTATGGTGCCACACCACATGATGCCTTGTATTTTTCCGTTCCCTTCACTGACTGGGAACTCTCACAGGGAGCGGAGAGAGAGAAGAGAGAGAAATATAATTATATTTACCTAGTGCTTTGCAGCTTACAGAATATTTTTCCATCCTTTAACCTTTCAGATTAAATTTTCTGGAGTAAAATGAGCATAGCAATAGTCATCACTTTACAGGGTTATTGGGAAATCAGATAAGGCTATATAAGACAGTGAGTACAGGGGTGGCTGGACCAAGTAGCATTGTTATTCACTATCTCAGTGAATAACAAGTTTCACGACCCACGCGGTTGTCAGGGCAAGTGTGACTATCCCTGCCTTACAGATGAGTGGCGCCGCGACGGAACGAGCCTGGCTCAAGGTCACCCGGACACGGGGCAGTGGCGTGGGTCTGTCTGACACGCAGTCTGGTCACCCACCCGCCAGGACGCAGAAGCGCAGAGGAGTGGGGCCGGGTGCCCGCCAGGGGGCGCGCGGGCCGGGTGACGTCACCCGCTCTGCTCCTCGCGGCGGGATCGGGCAGGGGCCTGGTCCCCGTCGCCCCTCTCGCCGCCCCCAGCCTCACGGTTCTCGGCTGTCCGCGGAGCTTAGGGACCCGCGTGGTGGTTCACGCTGGAAATATCTGGAGTAGGAGAAGTGAGGCTTGGGTCTCGAAGCTTCCGGGGACTGGAGATGCGGGGTAGGGGAATGAACGCAGGTGGGAAGGAGCCTGGAATAGGCTAGGTGGGGGAACGTGGGGTGCAGGGAGGGCCATCCAGAGGCTCATCCTGGTAACTGATGGCGCCACGTTGCTCTGGGGACCTCACCTCCTGCATCCATGCTCTCCCGCACTTAATTTCCTTAAGTCAACACATATGTCATCCCCTTGTAAGGACAAGGAGGCGGGGCCTAGGGGAGGAGTGACTAATCCGGGATCACAGCTGGTACGGGGCAAGCCCAGGAGAGAGGACAGAGGCCTTCGTGGGGCCCTGCTGACTCACAATTAGCAGTCACCCTGCAGTCTGGTGCCAGAATGCCAACTTGTCACTTCCAGCGAGCACCAGGACTGCCAAGGCTGCAGAGGGCTCCGAGTGGGCACGTCCTCTCCCTGACAGCATCTACACAGGAAGCCAGGTCATACCGAGATGGGCTGGAGGGGTCCAGCCCGGACATAGGGCCATTGATGAGGTTGGGGCCACAGGGAGTTGGGCTCTGCCCATTTCCACCCTCAGTGCCAACCTGCCCCAGGAAACAGTTGGTCCCCAAGGGGTTTGGGGGAACACTGCCAACCTGGCCTCTGAGTCAGATCTGCTGGCTGACCTGGGAACTGCCACTCTTCCTGTGTGTGAAGACTTGGCTTCCAGGCAGGGCTTGCTGGACAAACAGGCCTATTTCCTTAAGGTGACTGTATTTTTCTGTTTACATCCATTTTGAATTACTATCATAGTTTAATTCTAGTTAAACTTTAATTGGTGGCCGGGCGCGGTCATGCCTGTAATCTCAGCACTTTGAGAGGCAGAGGCGGGCAGATCATGAGGTCAGGAGTTCGAGACCAGCCTGGCCAACATGGTGAAACCCCGTCTCTACTAAAAATACAAAAAATAGCCAGGCATGGTGGTGCATGTCTGTAATCCCAGCTACTCAGGAGGTGCAGGCTGCAGTAGATCTTGGTGGGGCCAAGATCACGCCACTGCACTCCAGCTTGGGTGAGAGCGCAATACTCCATCTCAAAAAAAAAAAAAAACTTTGGCCAGGCACGATGGCTCATGCCTGTTATCCCAGCACTTTCGGAGGCCAAGGCAGGAGGATCACCTGAGGTCACCTGAGACAAGCCTGACCAACATGGTAAAACCCCATCTCTACTAAAAATACAAAATTAGCCAGGCATGGTGACGCATGCCTGTAATACCAGCTACTTGGGAGGCTGAGGCAGAATTGCTTAAACCCAGGAGGCGGAGGTTGCGGTGAGCTGAGATCGTGCCATTGCACTCCAGTCTGGGCAACAAGAGCAAAACTCCGTCCCACCTCCAACCGCCAAAAAAAACAAAAAACAAAAAAACAAAAAAAAACTTTAATTGGAGTTCTCCTGTCGCACGTTCTCCCAGCCCTGGCTTTATATTGCCTCCACCATGGTCTTTCCATATTCATCTCGAAGAATAGATATACAGATACATTCTGACTCATAGATTATACCTGAGGCTTCATATCTATTTTCCAGGATGGCTAATTTACTACGGCTCTTAGCTTTTCAACTGTTTAAAGCCCCAACATTTCATCATAAAAGATTAAACAAGAGTGACATTCCTGTGTTGCAATGGCAGCCACTCCAGGGACAGCAACTGAATATTGACTGTTTTGAGCAGAAATGTGACATGGAAGGTGATGACCAGCAGCAAGTGAAGGCAGCCAGGGATACCTGGATTTTCATGCTGAGCCCTCTCTACCTTACAGGCAGCAAGGTGCTAGCAGGAAAGTGGAGGACCCAGGGGCCTGCGAGCGCCCACTTGGGGTCGGGAGCCATCCCTGCAGCTGGGTGGGCAGGAGACCTAGGAGCTGCTTTTCCTAACCTCCTCACCCCTTCCAGGTTTACCTGTGAAAACACTGAGGTCAGGAGAATGAAAAGACTGACATTTTTTAGCATTTGTGTTTTAAAATTTTGGGGAGTAAATATTCTAGTAATTTCCTTCAACATCAATTTAAGTACAGGAAGGGAGAAAGGAACTGTATCCTTAATAGTTTTTCCTCTCAAATCAGTGCTGGGGTTGAGAGGAACCTACTTAACATCCCCATCTCTATCCCAGGGTCACAAGCAAGGCATGCTACCACACGGCTGGAGTGGGGCGTGGGACGACTGGAGATGAATTCCGCCTTGAGATACGCACGTGCTGTCAAGCCACTATTTTCCAAGTACCTCTGGGAGGCAGGAATGACATAGCTTGAAAAGCCAAAACAGGAGTAAAAAGTACACCTTAACCTCAAAAACATGGCAGTGTGGTAGCTGGAGTAAGATAAGAACATGATGGAAAAGTCACAGAATTATGAAAGCTCTGAGATGCAAAGAAATTGCACAAACTGGCTGTTGGTGGTGGAGGATCAGAAAACGCTCAGGACACAGGCGCATGCTCCAGAGAGCATCAGCACCTGCTAGATTCGCTTTCAGATTATTCTTGTGGCCATGTGTGAGATGGGCTGGAAGAGACCTGGAAGTCCCAATGGGCCAGGCAGAAGGTGGTAAAGCAACTTCAGGAAGAAATACAGAATCCTGAGGCACTGCTGGTGCTGAGGAAGGAAACCAATAGGGTTCTTTGGGGTTGGGTACAACGGGAGGACTGAGGACAAGAAAGAGCTCAGGTTTGTATGTTTAGCTTGACTCACTGCCAAACAGCACTGCAGACTGGGGGAAGGATACTCAGGGAACCCCTCAGCTTTTGAGCCTGATCCAAAAGGAATACCTTGTTTTCCAGCACCGCAGATAAACACTCTGGTCTGACAAATGATTAATAGCATATGAACTTCAGTCCCCAGTTCCCAGTGCCCTGGTATACTTAGCTACCCCATTAGGGCTTCAGAGCTCATCAAAGAGCCTTAAAAATGCGCTAACAGCCCTTAATGAGGCCTGAAGTTCTCAATTAAATTAAACTCCAGTGAGAAAGGAAGCGCTGACAAAGGTGCCAACTCTGTAGCCATCTGCTGGCCAGGGCTGAGTGAGCAGCCTGCGCTGAGAATTCAGGAATGTCTTCTGCTTTCTGGGAGGAGTCTGAGACTTGTGGGAGGGTAGGGAGTGCAGATTGCAGGGGTGCTGCACTGTGGCCAGAGCTCTGGTCTCACTTCCAGTGAGGTCATTCTTGAGATGGGGGTCCCAGTGGTAGGGCCTTCTCCACTAAGACACTCATAGTTCCATATCAACCCACCCCTCCCTAGGCCAGAGTTTGTGTTGAGAAGGGAAAGGTTGGTTTCTCTGTGCAGACACACAGGCCCCTTGTTCCCCAGGAAGTCTGGCAGGCTGAGCTTTGGTGTCAGGGCTGGGTGCCAGGTAGGGGAGAACCCTCAGGCCTCGGCCTCTTCCTGCCTGGTGGTGTGGGAGTGCGGCCAGGAGCTGGCCAGTTTTGTAGAGTTCATTGCTGGGGCTGGGGACAGAGTGGAGGGGCTGGCAGTGAAGACAAAGGAAAGATGGGGAGCTATCTCCATCCTCTGTCCTATGAAAGAAAGAATGAAGCAGCAAAGAAAAACCCGTTCTTTCTCAGTCTTGGCTAACAGTCTTGGTGTTCTGGTTCCAGGCCTGTCCCTCCCCTGTGGCCCCAGCAGGGGGCATTGCAGCCCCTCTGAGGCCAAGAGGACTACTCCCCCCTCCTGCCCCTTGGACCCAGGTCCAGTCCTGGCCAGGGCCCAGCTGGGTCATGCTCATCTCCCAGACTCAGGCTGCCAGCCCTCTACCCACTCCAGGGCATGAAGCCACGGCTGGAGGACACAGGGAGCCATGGAGAAAAAAACAAGAAAGGTTTATTTAAATCAGAGAGCCTCTGAAGGCACCTGGTTTCTGTCAAATATATTTTTTAAAAAGGCAGTAACGTGGCAACTATACAGGGTGCATGATGGGTAGGAACTGGGCATGGGGAGCTGGGAGGGGGACATGGAGAGAACACAGAGGAGGCGGCGCAGGGGAGAATGGGGTATATCAGGTCAAACCATACAACGGTCAGACCCAGCTCCTAGCCACTCCGGGACAGGCAGACAGTCTGACAGACACGGACACAGACACACAGACACATACACAGAGACACACGTGTTCTCCAAGCCCAACAGCCTCCACTGGCCTGCACAAGCAGGGATCAGTCAGAGCCAAGAGTGGATAAACTCAAGCAGATGCCGAGGCTACACCCCGTCCCTCGACTCTGGGCCCCAAGCCCACCATGTCCCCACTGTCCGTCCAAAGCCTCCCTCCCCAGGGCCTGGAGATCCAGGCCCAGCACACGCCGTGGAAAGCAGAAGTCAGTTAGAAGAAAAAACCGCCAGACCACTCAGGATCACCCCTGGCAGAAGGAAGGGGCAGGAGGCAGACAGGGAGGGAGGCAGGCAGTCCTTCTGTCCATCCTTTGTCACACAATTGCCCGGAACAGGAAGGAGAAAATAGCCCCCAGTGCCAGACCCAGACACAGGAAGAAGGCCATGATGGCTCCTGCGGTCTCTGCCTCAGCCGGCTTCACTTTCCTAAGTGGGGAAGGAAGGGCAAGGCTACCTCAGAATGGCTGTACCCCAGCCCAGAGCCTCTGGGTGGAAGGAGGGGTGCGGTGGGGCAACTTGACTGTCGAACCTCATTCTGCTGATCAACCCATCCTAGCTGCCTAACCCCAACCTGGCTTCTCCTCCTTGAGGGAATGTGTATGGTAGGGTTGTCTTTCGCTCCTTCCTGCGAGCCCGTCTCCACCTCCACCCAAGTAAGCCTGGACACCCCCCTCCACTACAGTCACTATCCCCTCAGCCTAGGAGCCCCTCCTGAGCCATCTCTCCTCTCAGCTCTGGAAGCAGGGACTCTGCTTTTGCCCTCCCTCTACTGAGTGTCCCCCACTGGAACTCTAGATCCTGTCTGATGCCACCAAGTTCCCTGCCAGCCCTACTCACTTGGGCCCGAAGCACATGCAGAGGCTAGCGAGGTAGCCGTTGGAGAAGGCAAAGGTGGCCATGAAGAAGATGAACCAGGCATCGTGCTCGAAGACCACAGTCAGGTAGCGGCGGGGCTTGATGTTGCACAGCAGCAGCAGCGGCACAAACACCAGCCGGGCCAGCACCAGGCTTGGCAGCCAGCGGCTGTCCTTCCCAGGCTGTGGGCACCAGGCAGGGCCTCAGCCCAGGCTGCCACCCCAGGGCACAGCCAGGCCCCCAAGGATCCATCTGGGGCCCCTCAGGACCTGAACTGAAACCTCAAAGCCTGGTTCTCCTTAGGGGGTTACTCTTGAAAGGGGCATGGTGGAGCCTTCTGGAGTGCTGGAAATATTCTACATCTCGATCTGGGCAGGTGTGTGTGTGTGTGTGTGTGTATATATATATATATATATATATATTCATTAAGTTGTACACTTAAGACTTGTACTTAATGCCTCGACTTTAAAACAAATGGTCCCCTTACTACCATGCTTTCTTGGGTTCCCTCTCTGGGTCCAGGCTGGACTCTTACTTCCCACAGGGGCCTGGGGCCCTCTTCCTCCACTTACCCACATGAATACAGCTGTGAGGCTCCGGCCCAACCAGTCAAAGATATTGAAAGTCAAGAAACAGGACACAGGAATGAAGTAACGTTCTGGAAGAGGAGATGAACGGGTGGTTATCAGGCGCACAGAGGCAGGTATAGCAAGCCTAACCTTCACTGGGCCTCAGCTTCCCCAACAGTAAAATGGAGAAGATGCTTCCAGCCCAGGGAAGGGCAAATGGACCCAGGAAACGGAGAGAAGGTGACCCAGGCTCCCTCTCTTCCCCACTTCCAGCCCAGCTCAAGATCCTGTCTGTTCCCATCCTGGGAACCTGTGGCATCCTCACCCCAGGTGCTGCTGCCTGCGATGCTGGACTTGACCTCAACCGTCACGGCTGGAAACATCCCAATGGTGATAGTGAAGATGAAGCAGACAGAGAAAGCCAGGACTGAGATCTAGATAGAAGGGGTAGAGTCACCCAAGTGCCTGTGTCTTCATGGTGGTTGTGCATTAAAGAACCACGAATCCAGGCCAGGCGTGGTGGCTCACACCTGTAATCTCAGCACTTTGGGAGGCCGAGGTGGGTGGATCACCTAGGTCAGGAGTTTGAGACTAGATTGACCTGGCGAAACCCTGTCTCTACTAAATACAAAAAATTAGCCGGGCATGGTGGCATATGCCTGTCATCTCAGCTACTTGGGAGGCTGAGGCAGGAGAATCACTTGAACCTGGGAGATGGAGGTTGCAGCGAGTGGAGATTGCACTGTTGCACTCCAGCCTGGGCAACAAGAGTGAAACTGTCTCAAAACAAAAAAAAGGAACCACGAATCCCCACCCCGGCATGCACGCATGGGCACGCACGCACACACAAAAGAATCCAGGAGTGGCCACTCTCAGGTCAGAAAGGGAGGAGATGGGTGGCAGGGGGAGGGAGCAAAAGGAGGAGAGAAAGAGGACAAGGGGTAGAAGGTAGAATAACCTCCCCTATGTACATTTTTCAGGATGGCTTTGATAGAGTGGCTTTCGTTGGTGGGCTGAGAGTTGGAGACTGAAACTCCGGACTCCTCTTTGCCTGCTCTTGGCTCCTCTCCTGCGGGGTGGAAGAATCTCCAAGTTGTGGGGAGGACAAAGCAACAGAAGACAACACAAACATTCCCCAAAAGGGCTGGGATTACTTGAAAGTAGACACCTCCTTAACCAGTCCCAGCTGTACCCTAACCCTAACCCAGACCTCGCCTCCAAATCCCTACAGCTCAAGTTCCGGGGGCCTGGCCGCTCCCAGGAGCCTCAGGTCATATTATTCCTCACTCAGGAATCTGAAATTGCTTCCCATTGCCTTTAGTCCAAACACCTCAGACATTCAAGGTCATCCAGGATCTGCCCCCATTTTATCATTGCCGGCCCTTATTTCCTATTGTCCCCTTCTCCCCACCCTAGTCCTTCGGTCCTCCTCTGGCTCAGGGCTGCTAGCTAACACGGTGCACTCATCTTTGTTCTCTTTGCTCATGCTATCCCCCGCCTGGTATACCATCCTCCACCCCAGCTTCCTCAGGCTCTTCGGACCTTTGCTAATGAGGTCCAACTTGGTCTCCTGCTCCCCGGGTCCTTCAAGCTTGAGCTGCTGGTAGTAGCGGTAGAATTCCTATCAAGTAAGGGAGACGGGGGAGGTGGATTCAGAGGCAGAATCTCCAGAATCCCAGCCTCCTCCAGGTTTTGTCCTCAGAACACCCGTGGTCTGGAACCCCAGATCCCTATACCCCAAACCCCAGCTCCCTCCATCTACTCACCAGGCGGGGCAGGCCCAGGTAACAGATGATGGTCAAAATGATAACAGCACAGGCTGTGATAAAGTAGCCGAAGGCACTTTCTGATAGCTCCGAGCCACCTGGGGTGGTGTCAGTGATCAGAGACAGGCCCAATCCCCTGTCCCCACCACACCAGGGCACTGGGCAGGTAGACAGCCGGACTTACTGGCAATAGCGCAGATCATGGCCACAGAGGCGAAGAAGCCTGCTAGGCCCTGGCCGCTCATGATGGGGGCTGTGTAGCTGGCAGGCAGAAGTCCAGCCAGACCGAACAGGCTGCCCTGCAGGATGGCACCAAACGCTGGGGAAACAGGGTGGGCATGAGCAGGGGAGCTGGGGCTGGCAGTTGGGGGTGCCCAAGAAGACAGGTCCCTGTCATTCCTACTTTACTCTCGGTGAGCCTTGAGGCTGAGCTGCCCTTCCCTCTGCCCCCCTCCCAGCCCTGGTCCAGGCCCACTCAGGCCTCTGAATCCCAACTGCGCATAGCATCCACTCCCTCCAGGCGGAGGCTGGGCTTCCCTCTGGCTAACAGTGGGTCTGAAAGAGTGGGGGTAGTTGGGCACGCCTCCTCCCACAGGCCTACTCCTGGCCCAGCTTACAATTAATGAGCACGATCTTGATCATGGTGATGACAAAGAAGGGCAGAGCATCCAGCTGCACCTTCACCAGGATGGCAGTGATCAGAAACACCAGCAGAATGGCCACCAGGCTGCCCAGGATCCGTACGGACTGGGGGATCCTGGCGGGAGAGGCCAAGGGTGGCAGAGACAAGTGAGCAAAGCTGGGGCTCAGCCAAGCGGGTGCAGGACACAGTGACGGTCAGGCTGGGGGCTGGGGAGGGGGTGGGCACTCACCTCTGATGCAGGAAGGAGTTGAGGTAGGTGAATAACAGCAGGGGCAGCATGGCACATAGGGTCATGACATTGTTGAAGATGGCACTGAGAGAGTTCCGCTCAGGCAAGGGTGCTGCAGGGGCGGCTGACGCCTGGGTGTCCTTGCTCAGTTCAGCAGTGACCAAGGACACATTCTGGGACATGTCCAGGCGGTTTGTGAAATACTGCAGGGGTTGCAGAGAGGAGTGTTGAAATCTCTCTCCCTGTGCCTACCAGCACAGAGTCAGATCCTGCAGGCACAGTGGGCAATGCCCCGTGGAGCCCAGTCCCTCCAGCCTCACCTGAGTGGCCGTCATGAAAAAATTCCACGGGAGCAGCGTTCCCAGACCCAGCATGAAGAAGATAAGCCAGACAGCTTTGTATCTGCGATGGAGGAGGAAAGAGGAGCCAAGTGACGCACCATCCTGCCCCACTCCACGATGAGCCCCAGGGAAGCCCCTGTCCGTCGTCAGTGTCTCTAGGTCCCAGGGCACAGGGCATCTGTGTTTGTGTCCATCTGCATGTGTCCTCTTATGGGAGTGGGGGGAGAAAAGGGTACATGGCTCGTTGGAATTCGGGGTGGGGATGGGGTCAGAGTCATAGGACCGAATGGCATGGCTGACAGGACTACGGTTATCAGCCCTGGAAGGCTTGGGGGACTCTGCAGGCTGGGAACCAGTGTGACCCACACATCTGGAGATGGTTTTGGAAATCCTGCCGAAGGGCAGGGGGGCGGGTGGATGAGTGAGAAAGCAAACAGCCAGTGTCTTCCACCCCCACCAGGCAGGCTGGAAGTAATTACGCTGTCTGGTCAGGGACTGTGTCGCTCCCCAGAGAGGATTCTGAAGTTGAGAAACTCCCACACTATTCTGCACCTACAGGGGCAGGCGGGCAGGGTGCCTCAGGGCCGCTGTGAAGAGAAGGCCTTACAGCTGTTTCCTTCCTGGCCAAACAGAACTTTGTAGTTCATACCACCCAGGGCAGGCCAGGAGGTATGGGGGCCACTGGAAGTCATCTGGGCCTCAGGGTATAAATAAGGGCCGCCCACCTTTGGCCAGGGCAATGCCCCAAGCCCTATACCTCAAGGCCCTTCCGGGTCAGGCCAGCTTCTCCCAGATAGGCCTTGCCTGAAAGCTGAGTAACCCCAGCCCGGCCCATGTAGATCTCCAGTTGGGTTTGCACACCCTCCCCAGAGCCAACACCAGCTCTCTTCAGAGATGGCAGGGATACAGCCCAAGGCAGTGAGAAGACAGGCCTGGCCAGAGTGCAGGAGCCTGGACCGCTGGCAGGCCTCACACAGGGATGGCGTGGTGAGCGCACCACGTGAGCAGGTCTGAGTTAATGCAACTGCAGCCCCCCAACCCTCTCACATACACGCTTCCCTTGGAGAAGCTACAGGCTTGGTTCGGAGGCCCAGAGCAGAAGGAAAAACTCCCAAAGTCACATAGGACAGAGGATCGGGGTGGGAGGGGGGCGCTGGGAAATGACTGAGCTGTGCAATAAGGCAAATGGAGACGGCGAGGGCTTCAGGGAACTGCCCACAGGAGAGCGGAGGTGGGGACAGAATGGGCAGGCAGCCTGGGAATGGAGCACAGGAGGCAGGGAAGCACCCTGGACTTACTGCCATGCCTCCTTAAATTCCCTTACTTCTAGATCCACTTCCTGGGAAGTGGATACTTTTAGCTCTATTTTACAGGTGGAAAAACAGTCCCAGAGAGATTAAGCTACATGCTCAAAGCCCCCACAGGCACAAGTGGCCTAGTTTCATAGCCTTTGGCACAGGAGGGAGATGGGGTGGGTAGGGCAGACATGATGGGTTTCCGGGGCCTGAGTTGGAGGGAAGGACAGAGCCTGATGCTTTGAAGGAGCTTTGGATCTCAGGCGTCACTTCCTCAGCCTTCTTGGGTCCCAGATCCCTTTGAGAAACTGAATTAAGCTACAGCCTCTTCTTCCAAAATACATATTCACAGTCATAACTGCAAGTCTAACTTGATTGGGAGTTCACAGGCTCCAGAGGCGGAGAATTGAGAGGAAGATGAGATCAAGAACCAGGGTGGGCCAGGTCATCTAAGGCAGAGGCCCCAGGGCGGTTCTGCCAGATGTGCATTGGAAGGAGGGGTGCAGCCAAGTATCTCCCCACAGTGGTGGCGGGAGGAGCCGGAAGCCGCTAACTGGCTGGAGAGCAACAGTGGAAACACAGACAGGCCAGGGAAGGACTGCTGCCCACGTACCCTGCCCTTCCCACAGACACCCCAGCCAGCACCCAGCCAAGGCACAGGGGGTCCCGCCCCTGATGCAGACCTGACTCATAGCTACCTGGCTGGAAGGCCAGTCAGCAGTGGCAATCCCCAATTCCAAAGGACACCACACCCGGCTCTGGCTCCCTAAAAACCCATTCCCTGGATCCACAGCCCAGCCCCTTACCCCTTACCTGTCCTGAGGCTGGTGACTGGTTGTCATGGCGATGGTGTTCTCGGTTTTCCCTGGCTGACAGCTCCCTCCCTCGGGGGCCTGCTGGGGGCAGGAACAGTGTAAGGCCCCGTCTTGGCCCTGCCACGGGCCTCCTCAGGCTCTTAGGGGGAGAGGGGGCAGGGCTGACAGAACAGGCCAGTCGAGGAGTCCAGTGAGACCCCCTCTGTACCCTGCCCTTCAGGACCACTCAACTTGACCCCCACCCAGCCCCCTGGCCCAGCAGGCCAGTCCTGCGCGGCCCCCCTGCCTGCTCAGACTCTACCTGGCTCCCTGCCTGGCCGCTGCCACCGCTATTTTTATCCAGCAGCCGAAGCAGTTTATAAGCTGGGAAACAGGAGGGTGGAGAGCAGGAGGGAAGGAGGAGGAAAGATGATGGGAGGGAGGGAAAGACAGTCAAAGAAGGCAGGCAAGAGGACGAGAGGGGTCAGGGACAGTGATGACAAGGGAAGGAGGGAGACAAATGGAGGAGACACAGCAAAGAGGTCGGGGGAGGAGGAGGAAGGACACAGAACAGGCAGATCTGCAGCAGCTGCGACAACAGCGATCATAACTGAGGCCAAACCAGAGGCTCCTCAGGCCCCTCTCGGCAAGTCTGGTCTCTCCACCCTCCCTGGGGAGCCCCTGGATTCATGGCTAGAGTGAGGTTGTCCTCTCCTGGAGGCATCCCAGATTCCAGCCTCTCTGCTGTTGGCACCTTAACCTTTCTTTCCAGCCACTGCCCAGGGGCTTCCTAGTTGCTGGCCGGTTTTCCAGGAACATATTTCATAATGGATGTGGGGGCATAGCCCTTCACCCTCCCCCCTCCGACCCCAGGGTCACCTAGTCCTCCCTTAGTTCCTCTCTCAGTCACAGGCTCCTGTCCTCTTCCCCTTTCTAAGAGCGACCTTGAAAAGAAGATTGGAGGGGTGGATCCCAAAGCTCCTCTCCTTCTCCCTCAGCGTCCCTCTCCTGCTCCCCACTCATGTAGGGGGAGACCCCCTGGCACCAGCAGATTAAACAGCTTTTCCCACTGGATGGCATAGGAAGCCAGGCAGATGTGCACTGACACATCCCCCACACTCAGGCCTAGCTGGGCCCAGGCCTTGCTGTTTGGGGTGAAAGGACAGCTTCCCCTCCCTCCCTTTCTGGGCACTCACCAGGTGCCCAGACTGGCCAGCAGAAGGGTCAGAGCAGAGCAAGCCTGGGCAGTCCCTAGGTGGTGCTCCTAGTTCAGGCTCAGGCAGCGGGCCTTGTCCACGGGCTCCTGGGTGCGGATCCAGAATGAAAAAGGTGGCACAGGGCGTATCAGGAGAGAGTCCCTCAGGCTTCATGGGGCCCCATTCTGAGAAGCCTTGCAAGCAAAGAAGCAGAAGCACACCCAGGAGATAAAAAGCCACCCCTGTCGCTCGGGAGATAAGAGAACAGGGAGTCTCAGCAGGGGAGCTCTCACAGGTGCAGCATTGCTTCTGGCCCCACTCAGACAAACAGAAGCAGCTGGGCACCATGAGACCTTCCATGGGCTCTCCCACCTCCCTGTAGTGCCTCTCAACCCTCCCCAGGGAAACTCCAAGCTCTCAGAGGTCCTCCTCAGCCCCTCAGCCCCACACCTCCAGATGGAGGCAGAAGGATTCCTCCAATCACGCCTTCGACAAATATTTACTGAGGACCTCTGCATGCTAGCCAGGCACTGTCCTAGGCACCAGAGGGGTGAATAATCATATTTACATTTTCTAGAGAGAGGAAGGCAAGAGGGCATTACTGGGGTGGGGGTGGGGGAAAGCCTCAGGTCTCAGGTTTTCTCTTTTTTTTTTGAGACGGAGTTTTTGCTCCTGTTGCCCAGGCTGGAGTGCAATGGCATGATCTCAGCTCACTGCAAATTCTGCCTCCCAGGTTCAAGTGATTCTCCTGCCTCGGCCTCCCAAATAGCTGGGAATACAGGCTCCTGCCACCACGCCCAGCTGATTTCTGTATTTTTAGTAGACTCGGGGTTTCACCATGTTGACCAGGCTGGTTTCGAACTCCCAACCTCAGGTGATCCACCCACCTTGGCTTCCCAAAGTGCTGGGATAACAGGCATGAGCCACTGAGCCCTGCCTAGGTCTCAGGTTTTCTACTAGGTAGTAGGGACTCTTCCTCTAGGTTCTTACTTCATACCCGCATACCCTGTACTCCACTCCACAGGCAAGATTCCTGGCAGTTAAGAGCAGGTGCAGCTTCAAAGCAGATGGGGGCCTGGGGTGGGGAGAATAGCTCCTGTTCTCCTGGGTAAAACTGGCTTAGGCTTAGAGAAGAAGTATTTATTTCTTCCCTGTCCCCCTGCTACACCCCTGCTCTCTCTGTTCTCAGGAGTCCCCATACCAGTCCTGGGCACAATTCAACTCCAGCCCTCTCCTCCTGCCCATATCCTAACATTCAGCTGGCCAGCCTTCGTGTTTTGCTCTTGTCTGCCTTCGCCCAGCGCCAAACAGGGATCTGATACCAGCTCAGAGCATCTGGTGTCCCTCCAACTATGCCTTGGCCTGCTGAGGTGGGCCCCTGAAAGCAGCCACCAAGTTGAGTACCTCCCTGCCTCCAGACTCCCAACACCTCTCCTGCAATTGTCCACTCCCAGGATCTCATATGGGGCCAGCCACTACCTGCAGATCTCTTGTCTTTTCTTCAGAACCACCCATAAGCTAGTACTAGCACTGAATAGATGGGGCCAGCTGAGGTTCAGAGGGGTTGAGTCACTTGCCTGAAGTCACAGAGCTGGTGAGTGCAGGAGCTAGAATCCGTATTAAATGTTCAAGCTCCTTTTAGAATGGAGAGAGGTATAAAAGCTGCTTCTCAGCTAGCCCTGTAGACTGGGAGGTGGGGGGAACGCTGATTGAACTAAAGGGAAAAATGAGGTGGAGACCAAGATCAATCCCAGCCTGACTTGAGTGTCAGGCACCTCAGTCCCGCCCCATCACACACATCCTGGCATGAGGAGCTTACACAAGCAGGAGGAAAGTTGGAGGGTCTGGAGGCCACCGAGAGGAGTAGGCAAAGGGACTACCACAGGGCTGGAGAGAGACCCCTAAAGGTGTGAGGGCAGGGTTGGAGCCAGCCTTGACCTACGACTGCTCTCTCCTGGTAAGCAAAGCCGAGAAGTGTGTGTCTTCGCCCTCTCATATACCCTCACAGTAAATCAGTAAATGAGGACGTGCGCAGGAAGGAGACGCCAGGGATACGAGTTTAGCCAGTAAAAGACCAGGGTTAAAGAGAGCCCCGCACCTCCGCTCGCGAGCCTCCATCCCCATCCCCATACCCCTCCGCCAGCGCAGTCAGCGGCACGGCCCCTCCCTGATACCGACCAGATCGATCGGGATCACCCGTCCACTCGCCTGCCCCTTGCGGAGGTCAACGTGACCGCAGCCTGTTTTAGGCCCGGGAGCCAGGCCGCCCAGCCCAGCTCGGGTCCCGGTCCCCGCAGTGTCCTCAGGCTCCCTGGCCCGTGCGCGCCACGTGCCGCGCGGCTCCGCACGCTCCGCACTGGGGCCCCACCCGGCGTCCCTTCTCCGGGCTGTGGAGCCGTCAGGCCCGGCCTCCCTGCCCTCCGTGGCAGGCGGGCAGCGGCGTCTTCCGCCCCGGCAGTCCCTAGTCCCCGGCCCCGGGCAGCACCTGCCGCAGAAACACTGCTCCCGCGCTGAGATCCGCGCTCTCTCCCTGCAGCTTCCCGCTCCCGCCGGGGCACATTCAAACCCGCCCTCCGCTGGGCCCGCCCCGCCCCGCCCTGAGCCCACTCCCAACCCCCCGACGCCCGCGGCCCCGCCCCCGGCCCGCCCCTGCCACCCCGCGGCGACTCCGCGCGCTCCGCCGCCCCAACCCCGAGCCGCTGCGCCCCCAGGGCCGCCTGGTCGTGTTATTTCGGTAGATAGGACCTCTTTGAGCCCTGCCACACCAAGGCTGTCCATCGTGTGGGGCACATGGGGCTGGAGGGTACAGCCACACATTAAGGACCTGCGCAGACTCCCATAAAATCCATCTCGGGACTGTTCCATTTACACACCCGCTAGTCAGACCGGCCCCGACGCCCCACGGCCCACTCCACCTCAGATGTTCCGTTATCCCTTCCCAAGCCCTGCCCACGCCGCGCTTCCTCCACACTGCACCTTTTTCCTCCCAGCGCCCTCCCTTTCAACGCCCCCTTCTTTCTTTCAGTCCCCCTCCTCTTCTTTTCCTTCAAAACTGCTTCTGTCCCCACCTCCCATTTTCTGTGACCAGCATGATGGGTTTTCCCATCCCTGACACATCCAGTCCCAGCCACAGACGCGCAAACACCACACCACCCACAACTTTGACTTGGAGGGGTTATGTGCCTCTGCCTGTGCTTGTGTGTGCGCGCGGAGGGGGACAGGGGCAAAGCCCTCCAGCTCCCTCATGATTCACCCTTTCTAAATCCAGCACTTTGGAAAACTGAGGCACAGGTGGGAATGGGAAGAGAAAAAGCCAGGAACAGCCTTACATCCTGAGTGAATCCTATTGTCCCAGCCGTCCTGAGAGGCGGAAGCCTTGCTGAGCACCTCCTCCACTAGCTAAGGAGGAAGGTGTGGGCGTGCTGAGGGGTGGTCCAGCAAGTCCCTCCAAGGGAGGGGGAGGGAGGCCCTCTCTTTGGTCGGGCAATAAATGGGGTGGGGTGGGGGGGCACTCCCTGCCCTTCCAGCAGCGCTCAGTGCTAGAGGATGATCCTAAGGCTGGAAAGGTCCTGAGGAGAAAATCCAACCCACGCTGCCCACCCCATGCCCACTGACCCGAAGGGCTTGTCCCCTAGAGAAGCCACAGACACTGATTAACAATTGGCAGTACCTCACATCATAGGGATAAGGTAGTCCTACCCTGTCCCCAGAGAAACAGGGCCCTAAGGAGAGAGGTGGCTTTTCTAACTAGGGTCAGTGGCTCTCCCCAAGCTACTCCAGAATGGGTGTCCCCAGCCTTCTGTTTCCATGCCCCACAGAGATGACACACATATTCCTTCCCAACCCTCCCCACCCCACCCCCATCCCCCCCATCCCCGCCAGCCCTAACCAGAGGGCAGGAAGATGGGTTTGGGTGGTATTTTTCTAGGCACAGCCCCATGACTTGAGAGTGGCTTCATGTCTGTCCACAACCCCCTAATTCCTGCCCTCATGTTTGTCCAGTCTCTCTCTCTTCCTCTCCTAGACCTCCTCTCCCCTCTGCCTTAGCCCCCTTCCTCGCTCCCCACCCTCCTTTCCTGGTCTCTGGGTCTGTGGGGGTGGCAGGGCTAGTGGTTCAGAAGATCTGCCAGGCATGGCAAGGCTGGTGGCCAGTGGCTGCAGTTGTGTACAAAGGGGGCTGGAGGTGGAAGAAAACTGGAGGGAAGTGGTGAGGGTCTCAGGCCAGACTGGGAAAGGCTGGTTCCTCTCCCCACCCGCACGGGGGCCCTGCCAGCTCGGCGGATGGCAACAGCCAGGGCTGTTATTGTTGGAGAGAAGTCCATCTGGCATCCATCCTGCTGGGCCCCTAGCCAACACCCACACCCCTCTGTAGCCACCTCCCAAGCAGAGGAGGTTGCTGGGTGCCAGGGCCCCCTGCTGGACAGCCTGGGGAGCCCCAACTTACACAGGCCTTACCTGGAGTTTTTCTAGCCAGGCCTTGCCAGCTCTCTTCAGTCTCTGCCTGGTCTTCTGGCCTCTCTCCCTCCTTGAGCTCCCTCAGGTCCCTGTCGAAGGGGTGGGGTGGGAAGGGTTGGTCCTGCTGCACCTCTACTCTACACCTTATTCACCACCCTATATGGGACCGTGGCTTGCCCCAGACTCCCTCCCCAACTTGGCAGGCCCCAAGCATGCCTCACCACCTCACACACAGTCCTCTCTCTCCCCAGGCGTGTGTCCTCTCAGCTGTCACCAACAAGTCATGTGTGTTTGCTGGAAGTGTGTTTGCTTGGCCTGGGGGTTGGTAACCAGCACATGTCTCATGACTGTCTGTGTTCTCAGTTGTGTTTGTGACTGTATCTCCATGGCCTTGTGACAGGGCTGGGGCTAGGGAGAGGCCAGTGAGGCACTTGCCAGGGGTGTAAAATGTAAGGGGGAGCCAAAAAACTTACGAATCAAGATAAATTTTAGGTCAGGAGTGGTGGCTCATGCCCGAAATCTCAGCACTTTTGGAGGCCGAGGTGGGAGGATCACTTGAGCCCAGGAGTTCAAGACTAGCCTGGGCAACATAGTGAGACCCCATCTCTACAAAAAAAATTAAAATAAATTAGCTAGGCATGGTGGCTCGAGCCTGTGGTTCCAGCTACTCCAGAGGCTGAGGCAGGAGGTTCACTAGAGCCCAGGAGGTCGAGGCTGCAGTGAGCCATCATCCTGCCATTGCACTCCAGCCTGGGCAACAGAGCAAGACCTTGTCTGAAGGAAAAAAAAAAAGATACATTTTAATGTAATCAAAGTAAGTTTGTTTTTTTTTTTCTTTGAGATGGAGTCTCACTCTGTCACCCAGGCTGGAGTGCAGTGGCGTGATCTTGGCTCACTGCAACCTCCACCTCCTGGGTTCAAGCGATTCTCCTGCCTTAGCCTCCTGAGTAGCTGGGATTACAGGCGCGTGCCACCACGCCCAGCTAATTTTTGTATTTTTTTTTTTTTTTAGTAGAGACAGGGTTTCACCAAGTTGGTCAGGCTGGTCTCGAACTCCTGACCTTGTGATCCGCCCACCTTGGCCTCCCAAAGTACTGGGATGACAGGCATGAGCCACTGCGCCCAGCCCTTACCAAAATAAGTTTTAATGCAATGTCTACAAATCAAGACTCCATGATGCCAAGTGCAGTGGCTCACATCTGTCATCCCAGCACTTTGGGAGGCCAAGGTAGAAGAATCACTTGAGCTTAGGAGTTCAAGACCAGCCTGGGCAACACAGGGAGACTCTATCCTTTAAAAAAATAAATAAATAAATTAGCCGAGCATGTTGACGCATGCCTGTGGTCCTGGCATTTTGGGAGGCTGAGGTGGAAGGATGGCTGGAGGATGGCTTGAGTCCATGAGGCCGAGGCTGCAGTAAGCTGTGATCGCACCACTGCCCTCCAGCCTGAGCAACAGAGTGAGACTCGGTTTTTGTTTTTTTTAAAAGACTCCATGATGAATAAAACATCAAGATTTTTTAAGTAAAGACAGGTGTGTTCACAGGGTGGGTACTGGCTCAGGGTTCGAGAAGACTAAATGTGGCTGGGGAGTTTGGGGAGGCAGTCATCTAATAATGGCCTTCGAAGGCCCAGAAAAGTGGCCCCGCATCCAGAAACCAAAGATTCTGACTCCCCTGAGACACTGTAGCCCAGCAGGTCCCCCTACTGGCCCCCTGTCCCGCCCGGCAGCGTGAGAACGGCGCAGACCTCGCCCCCACCCCACCCCGCCAGGCCCCCCGGCCCCGCCCCGCGCACCTGCTGAGACTTTGGAGTGAGCATCCGGACTTGGCGGGGGGACGGAAATTCCCAGGCCCGCGGGCCCCTAGTTCTCTCCCTCCTCATCTCGGGGCTGGGGCCATAGCCACGGCTGGAGAGCGCAGCCCGCGCCGGGCCTGACCGGTGTGGGCCGCCGGGCGGAAGAGAGGCTGCAACAGGCAACCCCAGCACCCGCCCAGAGCTCCGCAGCCGGCTGCGTCCAGTCCTTACGGCTCAGGGGCGGGGAGACCAGAGCCGACTCAGTGGGAGGGGCCCGTCGGGCCCGGGACTGGCGGCCGGCGCCTTTGGGCACCCGAGGCTTCGGAAAGGGACGGGGTTAGGGGCCCAGGGACTCGGACCCCCTTCTCTCTGCCCCTCCCCCTAGGTCGCCTCCCTGAGACCTGGGAGCACGTGCATTGGCTTTGAAGACTCCCGAAGGAAGCCGACGGGGTAGTGGGGAGGGACGGCGTGCGGCTGGCAGAAAGCCCCGCAGGGCTGGGGGTGGGGCGCACAGCTCGGGGCTCACTTCTTCCCCAACCAAGCCTTCTGACGGGTGTGGGGAGGGGACGGGAATCCCAACTGGGTCCTGTACTCTTCACTGTCCTCCTCTGAACCTAGACACAGCCCAACATTCACCCAGAGAGACAGGATTATTGCCTAGGAACAATAAGCAAATTATCCGGAGGCTGGGATGCAAAATGTCTCTCTTTTTTTAGGACGGAGTTTCGCTCTTGTTGTCCAGGCTGGAGAGCAATGGCGCGATCTCGGCTCACTGCAACCTCCGCCTCCCGGATTCAAGCGATTCTCCTGCCTCAGCCTCCGGAGGAGCTGGGATTACGGGCATACGCCACCACGCCCGGCTAATTTTGTATTTTTAGTAGAGACTAAAAATACCATGTTGGTCAGGCTGGTCGCGAACTCCCGACCTCAGGCGATCCGCCTGCCTCGGCCTCCCAAAGTGCTGAGATTACAGGTGTGGGCCACCGCGCCCAGCCCAGACTGCACTTCCTGTGTTTCCTTAAGCATGTTGACTCTTCTGGGGCTCTTATTTGACCCCTGAGGGGCCTCCCACTAGGGAGGAGGAAATGATAAAGTCAGTTCTTAAGGCCACTCACCCACCCCTAGTCTCTTCTGGGGTGGGATGACCCTCAACGGGATGCATTTCTGCACTGCCTCCCTGGGTGGCCTCCCACCCAGTCTCTTAGCAAACGTATCACCTGTCTTCCCACCACGACTAGCTGAGAAGTCCTCAAACTCGCTGGAGGATATTTTCCTCCCTACTGTGAGCTAGCCAGGCAAACTTCCTCCTAGACAGACTCAAGCCATTTCTGGGTCACAGTGTGACATACTGACCGAAACTAAGCAGGGGGAAACAACTTCCAGGCTGTGAGGACTGAAACCACAGTGGAATAGGTAGCAAAATAAACCCTTGTACAATTGTCCATCTCTCCTCTCCCCCACCCCCACCAACTGCCAGGCCAGGTTAAACTGTTTTGCAGGGCAACAGTCTGAGTGATTAAACTTTCAAAGCCATGGAAAGAATTCAAATAAAATATTTATTGAGCACTTGCTGAGTGCTGGGCTTTGCAGGCAGGTCTGCCTCCATAGGCAAGTCAGATATTATTTTAAGGTAGGTCCTGAGTCTGGAAGACAGTCTGGATTCAAATCTTGCCTCTCTGCTAAATTGTCACTTGTCCCTCAGTTAAGCATTGGGAACCTTGATGTTCCCATTTGCAGGGAGGGCAGGGGTGGGTGGGTGTTAGTTCCCCTCCCACCTGAGGCCAGAGGTGACTAGAAGCGGTCTTCGGGAGGAACTGCTGGAGGACAGAGGGGCAATAATCAGTTTTGTGCTAGATGCAAGGCATTCTTCCAGAAAGACATTTCTGTTGGGAGTGGAGAGGCATGTCTGTGGCAGATCCCTCTCATGCACAACCCTCACTATATCTTCTGTCCACCGGGCAGGCTTCGGTCAGTGCTGGTGCCAGGATTATCCTACTCCAAAAGAAAGCATTTTGTGGATACAGCTGCTGCCAGGACTTGTGGCCTCACTTTTGGGGGCCTAACCTCTCCCTCCTCTCCAGGCGGTCCACTCTTGAGGCCTCCCCAGCGTCTGGCGAGTGTCGCTGGCTGAGAATGAACAGCAGACAGCCCAGCAAAGCCTCTCGCATGTCCTGGGAGCCCAGGCAGCGGGCCAATCGGCGCAGCAGGGGCAGGAGGTATTGGCGGGCCAGGCGGGCAGCAGGCAGCAGCAGGCGGGACAGCAGCAATCGAAGCAGCAGCGGGAGCAGTGGCGCGGGCATGGCAGGGCCAGTGAGTCAGTGCCTGGGAAGACAACACAGACTTTAGGCTTGCATGTCCTGCTTCTGCCTCACCTGGCAAGGACGTGGGGTGGGCAGGAGTTCCCCCTCCCTTCAGTTTACACCTTCCTGCTCCTGACCTCAATTTGTAGGTCATTTTTGCCTTCATGAAGCCCTTTCTCTTGGCAAGGCAGCTGAGGCAGGAAGGTTCTCACCATAGCATAGATGAGGAGATTGAACCAAGGCAACAGTAAACCAAGACCTACAGCTTGCCATTCCCAGCTCCAGGCATTCCTACTGCTCCCTGGCCCCTCCCTTCCTCCAGTCACCCCCTCCTCTTGCACAGCCTCCGTGCCCCTGGAGTTCCCTAACCCTTCTCCCTCAGTCTAGCAGGAGTTCTTCTCCAGGCAATTCTAATTTTTCTTTTGGGGCTCCTGATCCACCCTGACCTGACACTCCCTGACCTCTCAGTCCCCTACCCCCACCAATCCGCGGCAGCTCTCACCGGGCAGAACTGCTGCTCAGAATCAGTCTCTGGCTGGATTTGCCTGGAGTGGAGATAGCCCCACTGGATTCAACATGGGGGCAGCCCCGCCCTGCTCTGCCCCACCAATTACAGCCCGCCTGGGTGGGGGAACAATGAAGAAACAGCTGTGTTCTCACACCTGGTGTATTATTGAGGGGAGCGGGCAGCTGGGCTGGCCCCCACTTCCCAGTCTAGGGGGAGGAGAGGGAAGGGAACATATGCAGGATTTCCCTCCGAGTTGGAATCCAGACTGCACTTTCTTTTTTCTTTCTCTTCTTCTTCTTTTTTTTTTTCTTTGAGACCGAGTTTTGCTCTTTTTGCCCAGGCTAGAGTGCAATGGCAGGATCTCAGCTCACTGCAACCTCTGCCTCCTGGGTTCAAGCGATTCTCCTACCTCAGCCTCCCAAGTAGCTGGGATTATAGTAGTGTGTCATCATGCCAGGCTAATTTTTTTGTATTTTTAGTAGAGACGGGGTTTCACCATGTTGGTCAGGCTGGTCTCAAACTCCTGAGCTCAAGTGATCCACCCGCCTCGACCTCTCAAATTGCTGAGATTATAGGCCTGAGCCACCATGCCCGGCCCAGACTGCACTTTCTAATTGTGTTTCCTTAAGAATGTTGACCCTTCTGGGCTCCAGTCCTCTCCGCTGTAGCCTCAGTAACTGGGAGTAACTGGAAGGAGTAACTGGAACAGGACAATATATGAGACCTGCTTGCCTAAACCTCAGAAGCAGTGAGTCTGCAGACCGCACACACACCTGAACACCAGGCATGCTCAGAGTGGCTGGGACAGGGAGACTAGGACCCAAGCAGGCCCCTGTGGGCCCTCTCCTGGGGGAAGAAAAGTAGAGGCACAGTCTATCTCCTAGCTGGGCACAGCTGGACACAGCCGGGTGGCATTCCCCCTTTGATGCTTACTTCAAGACCCTCTCCTCCACCTGCTTTCCTCCCTCAGATTAAATGAGATTCTATGAGATAGCTGGGTATATCTCTTTGGGTTTATAGCCTGGGTTTTATGTTCTTTTTTATTTTTATTTATTTATTATTATTATTATTTGAGACGGAGTCTCGCTCTGTCACCCAGGCTGGAGTGCAGTGGCATGATCTTGGCTCACTGCAACCTCTGTCTCCCAGGTTCAAGCAATTCTCCTGCCTCAGCCTCCTGAGTAGCTGGGATTACAGGTACCCGCCACCACGCCCGGCTAATTTTTGTATTTTTAGTAGAGACGGGGTTTCACCATGTTGGCCAGGCTGTTCTCAAACTCCTGACCTCAGGTGCTCCACCCGTCTTGGCCTCCCAAAGTGTTGGGATTACAGGCGTGAGCCACCACGCCCAGCCTGTTTTTTATTTTTATTTATTTTATTTTATTTATATTATTTTTTTGAGGCAAGGTCTCACTCTGTCACCCAGGCTGGAGGGCCACGGCATGATCATGTCTCACTGCAGCCTCAACCTCACAGGATCAAGTGATCCACCTTTGTCTCCTGAGTTGCTGGGACCACAGGCAGGCGCCACCACACCCGGTTACTTTTTTAAATTTATTCTGTAGAGACAGGGGTCTCACTGTGTTGCCCAGGCTGGTCTCTAATTCCTGGGCTCAAGAGATCCTCCCACCTTCGCCTCCCAAAGTGTTGGGATTACAGGCGTGAGCCACTGCACTCAACTTATTTGGTTTTATAAATACTTCATTCTTCTACTTCATAAAATAAGTATAATTCCTGCCTTGCTGGATCAGATGAGATACTGTCCATGAAGTGTTTTGTAAACCTCAAGGCCTTGGGAATATGAGCATTTGTCATCATCCCCACCAGCCGCCACTAGCATCATCATCTCCATCAACATGTAAGACCCTAAAGAAAGAAAACTTACAAGGTCAAAAAGGCCTGTCCCACTTCTACCTAAAGGAAGCAGAAGAGAGGAGCTAGAGAGTATAGACTCATAGGCAGAGTCTTCCTCTCCTTCCAGTTGCTTCCTGAGGAGGTATGATGACCATGTGCTATCATAGTGTTGTGGGTGACAGGTGCACTGGGTACACACATATGCCAAGCTTCTGAGTTCAGGATCTTGCTCAGTTCTCACCACTAGCCAGACATAGTGGCTCACACCTGTAATCCCAGCATTTTGGAAGGCTAAGATGAGCGGATCATTTCAGGTCAGGAGTTCAAGACCAGCCTGGCCAACACGGTGAAACCCCATCTCTACTAAAAATACAAAAATTAACCAGGGGTGCTGGCATGTGCCTATAGTCCCAGCTACTCAGGAGACTGAGGCAGAAGAATTGCTTGAACCCGGGAGACAGAGGTGGCCGTGAGCCGAGATCATGCCACTGCACTCTAGTCTGGGCAACAGAGTGAGATTCCATGTCAAAAACAAACAAAATTCTCACCACCACCCTGCAGGGGAGCAATTATTATAACCATTGTACAAACGAAGAAACTGGGGATCAAGGATGGTTAAGCAACTCACCTAAAGCCTCACAGCAGATAAACAGCCTGATCTTCCTCTACACCTGCTCTTTCTCCTTCCCTAGGCTTTCCCATCTCTAAATGGCAATTTATATCTTTCTAGTTACTCTGGCCAAAATCTTAGAAGTTATTCTTGACTCCTCTCTTCCTATTATAGATCACTACCCACATTAGCCAATCCTGGTGGCTCTACTTTCAAAATCTTCAGAATCTCACCACTTGTCACTGATACTACTGTGATTTCCCTCATCTGAACGTTCATCATCTCTTGCCAGAATCATTGAAGTATCCACCTAACTGATGTTCCTGTTTCTCTTTTCTACACAGTGGCCTGAATGATGCTTATAAAACATGAACTGAATCTGATCCTTTCCCTGCTCAAATTATCCAATAGCTCACATCTCACTCAGAGTTAAAGCCAAAGGTTCTGACTTTTCAGCCCAGGATTTCGAGATAAGCCAGGACAACATAGTGAGACTCTGTCTCTACAAAAAAGTAAAAATTTAAAAAATTAGCTGAGCATGGCAATGCACACCCGTAGTCCCAGATACTCAGGAGGCTAGGGTGGGAAGATCGCTTGAGCCCAGGAGTTCAAGGTTGCAGTGAGCTGTGTTCATGCTACTGCACAGCAGCCTGGGTGACAGAGTAAGACCCTGCCTCAAAAAAGAAATAAAAATTTATTTAGAATTTAATTTTGGGAAGTTGTAAAAAATGTCAAAATCTTTAAAACTCTTGATTAAATAGGATCACTTGTCATTATGAAACAATACTAGAGACCGGGCGCAGTGGCTTATGCCTGTAATCCCAGCACTTTGGGAGGCCAAGGCGGGCAGATCACCTGAGGTCAGAAGTTCGAGCAGCCTGACCAGTATGATGAAACCCCGTCTCTAATAAAAATACAAAAATTAGCTGGGCATAGTGGCACGTGCCTGTAATCCCAGCTACTCGGGAAGCTGAGACAGGAGAATCGCTTGAGCCCGGGAGGCGGAGGTTGCAGTGAGTGGAGATCGCGCCATTGCACTCTAGCCTGGGTGACAGAGCGAGACTCCGTCTAAAAAAAAAAAAGGTAAAGAAAAACCTTTTGCAATCTCTTTTATTTTATTTTATTTTATTTTTATTTTATTTTATTCTATTCTTTTCTTTTCTTTTTTTGTTGCCCATGCTGGAGTGCAATGGCGTGATCTCAGCTCACTACAACCTCTGCTTCCCAGGTTCAAGCGATTCTCCTGCCTCAGCCTCCCAAGTAGCTGGGACTACGGGTGTGCACCACCATGCCCGGCTAATTTTCGTATTGTTTTTCAGTAGAGGGGGTTTCATCATGTTGGCCAGAATGCTCTTAATCTCTTGACCTCGTGATACACCCACCTCCACCTCCCAAAATGCTGGGATTACGGGTATGAGCCACAGCGCCCAGCCAGCAATCTCTTTTCAAGAGCTGACAAAAGCTCCTAGAAAACCTTGTCATTTATTGATTTATTCATTTATTTTTATTTTTATTTAGAAACAGGGTCTTACCCTGTCTCCTAGGCTGGAGTACAATCACAGCTCACTGCAGCCTCGACCTTCTGGGCCCAAGCCATCCTCCCACCTCAGTCTCTGCAGTAGCTGGAACTACAAGTGCATGTGTGCCCAGTCAAGATTTTTTTTTTTTTTTTGGAGAGACAAGTTCTCACTACGTTGCCCAGGCTGGTCTTGAACTCCTGGCCTCAGGTGATCCTCCTGCCTCAGCTTCCCAAAAGGATGAGATTATAGGCATGAGCCACCAAGCCCAAATTCTAGTTTTGCATAAGTGTATTTTTTTTATATTAAGGCTAATTTGTAAAACCTTTTAAATAAATTCATTAAATTTTAGTCAGTTTGACTATACAAAATTCTCTTTCTCCCAATGTTCTTTATCCATTCTGGTTTTTTTGTTTCATTTTATTTTAATTGATAAAAAATTGTTTATATTTATGGGATACAAAGTGATATTTCAATACATGTATACATTATGGAATAATCAGATCAGGATAATCGGCTTATATATCACCTCAAATATTTATTATTTCTTCGTGGTGACAGTATTTTATTTATTTTTTTAAATTTTTATTTATTTATTTATTTATTTTTTGAGACAGGGTCTCACTCTGTCACCCAGGCTGGAGCGCAGTGGCATGATCATGGCTCACTACAGCCTCAGCCTCCTGGGTTCAGCTGATCCTTCCACCTCAGCCTTCCCAGTAGCCGGGCCTACAGGCACATGCTACCATGCCCAGCTCATTTTTGTATTTTTAGTAGAGACATGTTTGGCCACGTTGCCCAGGCTGGTCTTCAACTCCTGAGCTTAAGTGACCCTCCCGCCTCAGCCTCTCAAAGTGCTGGAATTACAGGCATAATCCACCATACCCAGTAGACAACATTTTAAATCCTCTCTTTTAGCCAGGCATAGTGCTACATGCCTATAGTCTCAGCTACTTGGGAAATTGAGGCAGAAGGATTGCCTAAACCCAGGTGTTCAAATCTAGCCCAGCCAACATAGCAAAATCCTGTCTCTAAAAAGAAATTCTAGACTAGGCACGATGGCTCGCACAGGTAATCCCAGTACTTTGGGAGGAGGAGGCGGCAGATCACTTGAGGTCAGGAGTTCGAGGCCAGCCTCGCCAACATGGCGAAACCCTTTCTCTACTAAACATACACACACACACACACACACACACCCCCTAGCTGGACATGGTGGTGTGTGCCTGTAATCCCAGCTACGCAGGAGGCTCAGACACAAAAATCGCTTGAACCTGGGAGGCAGAAGTTGCAGTAAGCAGAGATCACACCACTGCACTCTAGCCTGGGCGACAGAGTGAGACTTCATGTCAAAAAAAAGAAAAGAAATAATGTATTTTAGTTATGTTGAAATATATAATACATTATATTAACTATAGTCACCTTGCTGTGCAGTAGAACACCAGAACTTATTTCTCCTATCTAGCTATAGCTTTGCTTTCATTGAGCAATGCCTTCCCTTTCCCCATGCACCCCGCATTTCCTTCTTTCATTCTGAAACAACCTTAAATAGCCTCCAAACCAGAAAAAATTAATATTTTCCTTTACCCCCCAAAAATTCTTATATCTTATAAGTTTCCTAACCAAAAGTATGCATTAGTTTTCTTGTATATTTTGCATACAAAGTTGTTTCCCTTATTATTTCTAGTTTTAACTACACATATTAATTAAAATTCTTAACCCTTAGTAACCTTAATTTCTAGTGAAAACTAGGAAGTAAGCAGTTACAAACTGTTACAGCAGCATTCTGTAGAATGACAAATCTATAAATACATCATTTTATAATTTCTAGAAGTATGTGCTTTCTCATAGTATAATTTTATTTATTTGTTTGTTTATTTATTTAGACAGGGTCTTGCTGTATTGCCCAGTGGAGCCATCATAGCTCATTGCAACCTCAAACTCCTGGGCCCAAGTGATCCTCCCACCTTGACCTCATGAGTGACTGGTACTACTACGGGGTCTTGCTCTGATGCCCAGGCTGGAATGCAGTGACATGATTATAGCTTACTGGAGCCTCAAACTCCTGGCCTCAAGTGATTGTCCTGCTTCAGCCTCCCAAAGTGCTGGGATTACAGGCGTGAGCCACTGTACCCTGCCCCATAGTACAATTTTGAAGTGGCAAAGGATGTATTTACTAACAGACCCAACTATCTCTAGTTCCTTTATAATAAGAAGACAAAAGTAGATAAACTTATGGTCAGCAATTAATGTTTCAGTATTTTATCTTGTTGGGAAATGATCTAGATATACAATGAATAGCCATCACTTAATTTAACCTAGTATAACTTTAAAAGAGTAAGTTACCAAAGAGATTTGGGAAACTATTTTTAAACAGACATATTATAAAACATAATTATTGGCCAGGCATTGTGGCTTACCTATAATTCCAGCATTTTGGGAGGTCAAGGTAGGAAGATTGCTTGAGGCCCCCAGGCCTTGGAGACCACCCTGGGCAACATAGGGAGACCCTGTCTCTACAAAAATAAAAATAAAACCATCAGCCAGGAGTGGTGGTGCACATCTGTTACTCAGGAGGCTGAGACAGGAGGATCACTTCAGCCTGGGAGTTCGAGACTGCAGTGAGCTATGATCAAGCCGCAGCACTCCAGCCTGGGTGATAGAGGAGATCCTGTCTCCAAAATGACGAAAACAAAACAAAACAAAACATGATTACTGTTAAAAGGTATATATATTGGCCAGGCGCGGTGGCTCACGCCTATAATCACAGCACTTTGGGAGGCCAAGGCGGGCAGATCACGAGGTCAGGAGATCGAGACCATCCTGGCTAACACGGTGAAACCCCGTCTCTACTAAAAATACAAAAAATTAGCTGGGCGTGCTGGCAGGTGCCTGTAGTCCCAGCTACTCGGGAGGCCGAGGCAGGAGAATGGTGTGAACCAGGAGGCGGAGGTTCCAGTGAACCAAGATCACGCCACTGCACTCCAGCGTGGGCGACAGAGCGACACTCCTTCTCAAGTAAATAAATAAATAAATAATAATACAAATAATGGAGTCTTGCTCTGTTGCCCAGGCTGGAGTGCAATGGCGCGATCTCGGCTCACTGCAACCTCTACCTCCCAGGTTCAAGCGATTCTCCTGCCTCAGCCTCCCGAGTAGCTGGGATTACAGGCACCTGCCACCATGCCCAGCTAATTTTTGTATTTTTAGTAGAGACGGGATTTCACCATATTGGCCAGGATGGTCTCAATCTCTTGACCTTGTGATCCGCCCGCCTCAGCCTCCCAAAGTGCTGGGATTACAGGCAGAAGCCACCGCAGCCTACCAAAAGGTATATTTTAAAACTTTTATCCTACTTACATATATTTAAGTCACTTGTTCTTAACAATTATGCTTGGGCAACAATTATGCATGAAAATCGTATGAAACATTAGACAAAGCTAGCCATTATCAAGTTATTTCTGATAACTGTTTTACAGCACATGAATGTTGAGCAAATATCAGGAAAGCAAAAACCTATAAGTTAAATACATGGGATTTTGGCCGGCCATGGTGCCTGTAATCTCAGCACTTTGGGAGGCTGAGGCCTGTGGATCAATAGCTATCCATGGCTCCAAGAATGAATTTGGGGACTATTTGCCTGTTATTAGGGATCAATCTTTTGGGGGTCCCTGAGTCCCTTAAGAGCAGGAAGCTGGGCACGGTGGCTCACACCTGTAATCCCAGCACTTTGGGAGGCTGAGGCAGGAAGATGGCTTGAGCTCGGAGTTCAAGACCAGCCTGGGCAACATAACCAAACCCTCTCTCTACCAAAAATACAAAAATTAGCTGGGTGTGGCAGCGTGTGCCTGTAGTCCCAGCTACTCAGGAGGCTGAGGCAGGAGGATCACCTGAGCCCTGGAGGCGGAGTTTGCAGTGAGCTGAGATCATGCCACTGCACTCCTGCCTGGGCGACAGAGCAAGACCCTGTCTCAAAAAAAAGAGAGAGAGAGAGCAGGAGAGCCTAAAGTTTAGTGACTGAGTGGGAAGAGGGATTAGTTCATAGGGCCTATTCCTCGGTGATCTGCCACTGTGTAGAGAGGTGCTGTGTCTTCTGAACTTGTGAAAGGGCAGACACAGCATGGGGAGCATAAAGGTGAGTGGGGAGCCCCCTGGAGTGGGCAGAGCTTGACTGCAGAGTTCTGGCAATGGGAGCCTTAAGGAACAGCAAAGTGATCCTTGCCACCCATCCTAGGTGCTTCTGCCAAAGTAACTTCAACCTATATGTCCCAGGCCTGGAGACCAGTGCTCTCTGTAATTCTTTCAGGGAAAGGGAAGTTAAAACAGGCATCTAGTGTTTAAGGGATTTTCTGGGGAAGCTGGAGGAGTTTGGGGAGTTTAAGGAATTTGCTGAGGAAGTGAGGCCAGATTTTGAGGAGGGCAGTTTAGGGGGTCTAGAGATCTGCGAGATCTTCTGGAAAGCCAGGGCCAGGGAGTTGGGGGTAAACAGGAGTATAAGAAGGTGGAGAAGGGGATTTATGGTGGATTTGGATTTCAACTTTGTTCTAACTGATTTCTACGTTTTTGTTTTTTGATCTCATTAAGGGACTTCCCAAGGTTAGCCTTTATACTGACGTGGATGCAGAAGTTGCAGCCCTATGATCCAAAAAGTTCATTCCCAGAGACAGCCGAAGAAAGCAAAGACCACCAGGCGCAGTGGCTCACACCTGTAATCCCAGCACTTTGGGAGGCCGCGGCGGGCGGATCACAAGGTCAGGAGATCGAGACCATCCTGGCTAACACGGTGAAACCCCGTCTCTACTAAAAATAAAAAAAATCAGCCGGGCGTGGTGGCGGGCGCCTGTAGTACCAGCTACTTGGCAGGCTGAGGTGGGAGAATGGTGTGAACCTGGGAGGCGGAGCTTGCAGTGAGCCAAGATCACGCCACTGCACTCCAGCCTGGGAGACAGCGAGACTCCGTCTCAAAAAAAAAAAAAAAAAAAAAAGAAAGTAAAGACCTTCCCTGTCACAGGCAGTTAAGGATAGTGTTTGTGAAAATGAAATTTTGGTTTGCCAAGGAATGTGGGACGACTGTAGTCATAAACCTGCTAATCTGCTCATCTATGACAGCAGTTGTCCTCTCTCTGGGCAGGCATTAATTGGAGGGGACTTTCCCAGCACTAACCAAGCAATGGAGGTTGAGAGGTCATAGGCCCCTTACAGACTGGGACCTCTTATTAAGACAAACACCTCGAGAGCTGGCAAGGCCACACGGAGAGAATGCTCTTGTCACTTCATGTCTCGGGCTCCCAGCCTGTTACACTGGCTGCCTGATGCAGGCCAACACTTGCACCCCTGGCTGGCAGAGACCAGAGAGAATACCCTCACTGGTCACAAAGCCAAGCCATCAAGACATAAAACAAGACAAAAGGAGACCCTCATTCCACGATTCTCCTCCTTATGACAAAGGACACAAAAGATAGAGGCAAAAAACAAACAAACAAAAATGACTATCCCCAGGAGGCAAGGGATCAGAAACAAGTACTAGACCAAAAAACAAAAGAAAAAACCCCAAACCCTAATGTGCTACACAAGAACACACAAATGTTTTATCTTGCTAATCTAAATTCAGAAAGGGGAAAAACAGGCCAGGCACAGTGGCTCACGCCTGTAAACCCCAACACTTTGGGAGGCCGAGGCAGGTGGATCATTTGAGGCCAGGAGTTTTAGACCAGCCTGGCCAACATGGCAAAACCCCGTCTCTACTAAAAAAATACAAAAATTAGCTGGACGTTGTGGCGGGCGCCTGCAATCCCAGCTACCCGAGGCTGAGACATAAGAATCACCTGGACCCAGGAGGCGGCGGTTGCAGTGAGCCAAGATTGCGCCACTGCACTCTAGCCTGGGCGACAGAGTGAGACTCTACCTCAAAAAATAAAATAAAATAAAAAATAAGTAAATAAAGAGAAGAAACAAAACCAAAGAGACATTTACCAATCTCACTTTGACCCTACCCTGCAGGCAGAGATCTAGGAGCCTAATATGGTAAGAATCCTACCTGGAATCCTGCATTGTGGCAGTACTGGAGCTAGGAGGTCCCAGACAGTAAGGTCCCTTTGTAACAGAGCCTATGTTACTAAAAAAGAAACAACAACAAAAATGAGGTATTCTTTTTTTTTTTTTTTTTTTGAGAAAGGGTCTGGCTTTGTCTCTCAGGCTGGAGTGCAGTGGTGTGATCTTAGCTCACTGCAACCTCTGCCTCCCAGGCTCAAGTGATCCTCCCACCTCAGCCTCCCAAGTAGCTAAGACTACAGGCATGCACCAGTACGCCTGGCTAAATTTTTTCTTTTCTTTTTTTTTTTTGAGAAGAAGTCTTGCTCTGTTGCCCTGGCTGGAGTGAAGTGGAGTGATCTCGGCTCACTGCAACCTCCACCTCCTGGGTTTAAGCAATTCTCCTGCCTCAGCCTCCTGAGTAGCTGGGATTACAGGTGCCCGCCACCATGCCCGGCTAATTTCTGTATTTTTAGTAGAGATGGGGTTTCACCATGTTGGTCAGGCTGGTCTTGAACTCCTGACCTTGTGATCCACTCACCTCGGCCTCTCAAAGTGCTGGGATTACAAGCATGAGCCACCGCCCCCAGCCGCTAATTTTTGTATTTATTTATTTATTTGGTAGAGATAGGGTTTTTCCATGTTGCCTGGGCTGGTCTCAAACTCAGGTTCAAGCGATCCACCACCCGCAGCCTCCCAAAGTGCTGGGATTATAGATGTGAACCACTGCTATTTTCCTTTTTCTTTGTCCTTTTCGTCTTTCAATGGATAATTGCTTATACATAGTCATTTTGGTAGAGATTAGTCACTAATAATTGATCAACTTCATACCCTGACCCTGGGGGGTTGCCCGCAAGACTAATGAACTTTTTTTTTTTTTCTTTTTCTCAAAGAACGATGATCTCTAGGTCATGCAGACCTCCTTGAAGGCATCCAGAAAGTTTGATCAACCTGGGGCTGTTAGCAGCTTGGATCACCGGGGAATATCACCTCCCACAACCTACCTTACTCATAAAAGCCTCCAGTTATGTTCAAAGGCAGGTCAGATTTGAAAGTTTGTCTCTCCCATGCTCCCACGTTGGCCAAATCAAATAAACCATCCTCTCTTCCCAAGCACTGATGTGTCACTGTTTGACTTCCTGCACATCAGGTACTCAAACTGAGGTTTGGGGTTCTACAACTATAGGAGAGAAAAAAATATTGCTTCTTGGTGCCTTTCTAAGTTCTTTGGCAGGTCTGTGAATTAAATTGACATAGACAGATTTACAGGAGAAAAACATTTTTAATTTCATATGTATGCACAGGAGTCCCACAAAAATATAAGACCCCGAGAAACAGCCCGAAAATTAAGGCTTATGTACTATCCTGAGCTACATAATAGGGGTTTGGAGCCTCTAGGGGTGATGGAGACATAGGAGGGTGAGGGGAGGAAATGGGTGGTGAATAAAGGGTGCCTTGTTATGCAGACACAAGTCTCTCAGGTGATAAAAATTGTCTGGAGTAAATCTCTTCCTGATATAGATACCCTCTCTAATGAAAATTTCCTTGTTAAGTGTAGATTTCCTTTATAAAAGAACAGCTTTTCAGAGCAACTCCCATGTCTGCAGTTTCTCAAAATAACCAGCTTGAAATAATCAATATCCCAAAGAGGTATATTTTGGGGTGGCAAAGGCTAGTCACTGGCAGTTCTGTTTTGGAGTGGTGTGTCCTGAGCCCCTACTCAGGCTCAAGCACCTACTAAAAGGGTCTTTATCCAGAAATCTACGTGGCTTCATCTGTGACCTCCTTCAAATCTTTGCTCAAATATTAACCAACCATCCTATTTAAATGTACAGTCCTTCCACCCCACCTCCAGCTGCCCTGCCATCCTTTCCTCTACTTTCTTTATCTCTCTGCTAAATCATTGTCAGACACGCTATATATTTTACTTCCTTATCTTGTTGTTTACCTGCCTCCCTTACTAAAACGTAAGTTCCACCAGGAGCAGTGACTGACTTCTGTAATCCCAGCACTTTGGAGACCCAGGCGGGTGGATCACCTGAGGTCAGGAGTTTGAGACACCAGCTGGGCCAACATGGAAACCCAGTCTCTACTAAAAATACAAAAAATTAGCCGAGCGTGGTGGTGCGAGCTTGTAATCCCAGCTACTCAGGAGGCTGAGGCAGAAGAATCTCTTGAACCTGGGAGGCAGAGGTTGCAGTGTGCCGAGATCATGCCACTGCACTCCAGCCTGGGCAACAGAGCGAGACTCTGTCTCAAAAATAAATAAATAAATAAAAATAAAGAAATAAAACATAAGTTCCGTGAGAGAAGGGACTTGAGCGTAGGAATTATTTTGTTGTGGCCCAGTGCTTGGCAATAAATACTAGTAAAAAATGTTGTAAGAAATGTGAAAGGAAAAGAGACCCCAAACTCACAAAGGGAAAAGTTAAGCTTGGGAACTGAGTCACACAAAAACTGCCTTATTTTGGTTCCTAAACAGACAGCTGCAGCAATGGAAGGCCGCATATTTCCCCAGGTGACCTTTCTCACAAATTACTCAGGAGGAATTCCTTGTGGGCTCCAAAGTCCTCGCCCTAAGGCCAAGTTCTGTTGAATCTCACCAGTAATGGACTGTTCCTCTTTTCCCTCCTGCCGTTCTTTCCCCTCTAAGTATGGAAATCCTGAAACTCTCTTTGGAGAAAGGACAGGCCACAGAGCCTTCTGTAACTTTTGTCTCTTTTTCCCAGCCTCATAGTCAACCTTGGCAAAATAAACCACTAAATTGACGGAGATCTGTCTCACACGCTTTTTTTTGGTTTACGGAACAAATAAATGAAGGTTCTGTGGCAGGATCCAAACCCAGGTTTGCTTGCCCCAGAGTCTGTGCAGCTGGGTTCCAGGGCTCCACTGATCTAAACACACTCCCAGGATGTGTGTGAGAACCCCTGGGCTGCACAGACAGCTGGACAGAGTCTCGAGGGGACGAACGGCAGGCCCTGATGGCTCCCTCTGAGAACTACCAAAGTGCGTACTCCACAGGGAACCGAGGAGGCCCCACCAAGCACTGGCCCACATCTGTGGTTGCTGTGACCTTGGCTAAGTCACATCTCACTCCTCCCAGCCTCAGTTTCCACAGCTGTGGGATCTTCCAGCGGTGAGATCCTTGGACGCTGGGGTGAGGCCCAGATACTCCTACCCCACTGCTGCCTCTTGTAAACAGAGTGAGAGGTTCCTGGGGTCTGGGATGATGAGGCAGGTAAAGGAAACTAGCTATTGTCTGTGGGAACAATGGGGAACTCCAGAGGGGTTTGGGCAGGAGGTGGGGGAGGGGCAGTGGCTGGCTCCAAGGAATGGATCTAGTCTTAGTTTACTCTCTAACCCCTGGCCCTTCCTGGGATTAACTGCGCTCTCCACCACCTTCCCATCCTCACCCCCATTAGCTCCACCCCACCTCCCTCGGCCTGCCCCAGACATTTTCTCCAAGGCAGGAACACTAAAGCTGCTGTGGATTTCCTCAGCATTCCTGGAAAAATAACCATCCTCGTCAGCAACAAAGCTGCCAGGGAGCGGTTTCTTCCAGTTCCCAGTTTAGCCTTGTGTCATGGATCCTTCCTGTACTTCCCTGACCTCTGCCTCCCATGCTCTGCAGGCAACTTTGAGGAAACTGACCAAATCTCCTGTTTCCTTAAGGTCAATTAAAAAAAAAAAAAAAGAGTATCTGGATACTAACCTCCGCAGACTGTGGGCTGGCACTAAGTGGCCCCTGGGGTCTGCCTTTGTGGTCCACTCCCCAGATGCCCAGCGCCATCCAGAAACATTCTGGATGATGCCCATACACAGGCATCAGTTAATCGGGCCAGACATGACAACATACATTGCGTGCCGACTGTGGGAAGGCCCGTGAAAGGCTCTGGGACAGTGGTGAAGAGGACAGACACACCAAGAGCCACCAGAGTGACAAACGGCAGATGGGGAAAGCAGGAATGGTAGTAAGAGTTGCACTAGAGCTAATGGGGTCTTGCCAGACCCGCGGGAAAGCAGGAATGGTAGTAAGAGTTGCACTAGAGCTAATAGGGTCTTGCCAGACCCGTGGGCACCGAGAGTCCTGCTCCTCCCACCCCTTTCTGCATGTCTCCACCCAGGCGCTCAAGAGCATGCTGCGACAGGCCACTGCCTCCGCATGACTTGCATTAAAAACACGTGTCTGGGTCCCAGCTTGTGAAGTTGGCTGGAGGTGCTTCTGAGTTGGTCACTCTGGAACCACATGCTGGCTCTGGGACCCTCTCTCAGGGCCCCTCTGGATACCAGAGCAGGCTGTATATTGCACAGCGGGGGTTGAGAGTGGCACCTTCTGGAGCTGTGCTATGGGGTGGTTCTCCTCCTTAAAATGGGAATTATAATAATACCTACAGCTGACCAGATAAGGAGACGAGGAGAATGTGAGGCTCAGAGTTTGGCTACTAGGTAGGTGTCTCATAAATATTAGTTTCCTTCTTTCCACCCTTATGTCAGAGGCCAGCGGAGAACTTGCTGCTCCTTGGAGGCCTGATGCAAGGCACCCTGCTGCTCATGGGCAGCACTTAGATCAGAGGCTGGGGCTCTGTTAATGCTTGAAGAATCAAGGGAGGCCTGCAGAGGCTGTGGCCCCTAGCTGTGTCATGTTTCACTGGCCTGTTGTCCTCTGGGAAATCAGCACTGGTGTGGGGCCCTTCCTGTTTGTGGGAGGTTGAGGACAGCTCTGACCCCTAAACAAGGAGTTCTGACAAGGAGCCAGGGAGGCCTCCTCAAGGGCAGGGAGTGTCAAGGGGTGAAGGGGTGGCCTGCCCCTCCACACCTGTGGGTGCTTCTCGTTAGGTGGGACGAAAGACTTGAGAAAAGGAATAAGACACAGAGACAAAGTGTAGAGAAAGAAAAGCGGGGCCCAGGGGACCGGTGCTGTGCTTACAGAGGACCCACACCGGCACCGGCCTCTGAGTTCCCTTAGTATTTATTGATAATTATCTTTACCATCAAAAAGATAAGGGAGTGACTGGGCAATAGGCCTTGCAACATCAATAAGTTCAAAAGAAAATGCTGTGCCTTTGAGATGCATATGCGAACATCTCCATAAACCTTCTGGCAGTATTGCTCCATCCATCGCCCAGGGATGGGCAGGAGAGGAATGTTCTTCTTTCTTTCTAGATTTAAGAGAATGGTGATGACCTTTAACCATAAGCAGCCTTTAGGCACTTGTTTAACAAAGCACATCTGCACTGCCCAAAGTCCTTTTAACCTTAAGTCACCACAGCACATGTCTCTTGCAAGGACAAGGTTGGGGGTAGGGTCACAGATTAACAGCATCTCAAATACAGAACTAAATGGAGTCTCTTATGTCTACTTCCTTCTATATAGACACAGTAACAGGCTGATCTCTCTTTCTTTTCCCCACAAGGGGTGATGTTGCCAAGGAGCAGGTGGGGAGACCTTGGGGCCAGGAACCAGAGCCAGCCAGGTATAGGCAGTGTGGGTGGGGAATAGGCAAGAGTTCTAGCCTAGGAACTGGGAGCTCAGCCCTGTCATTATCACAGTGCCTTTCTGCCTGGGACAACAGACCAGAAACCATCTACCTGAGTGAGGAGCTAGGGCCTGAATGTGACCACTGAAAGAAGAGGTGATGCGCTTTGGAGAGATGGTCTCTTATCCATGACCATCATTCCACTGCCCACCAATTCCAGGCAATGATAGACCCAGGCACAGGCGACCGGAAAGTGGGACACACACTCGATATGCCTGTAAGACATGAGCAAAATGAGACAGGGAGTTGGAGGTTGCCTGAAAGAGTAGCTAGCACAGACAGATGGGGCTCCCCAATCCACAAGAACAGTTGTTCTGGCCAGGGAGGAGGAGGTGGCCCAGGAAAGGAGCTTGTATAGAATACAGCCATTGTCCCCACTGCAACAGCTGTTGCCCACTGCCCCCCACCCCCCACTCAGCTGACAGGACCCTGAGGGTTGGAGGTGGGGGCCCTACCCTCTCTGGCAATGCCTCAGAGGGAACAGTCAGCTGTTGGGGCAGGAGACAGCTGTTTCCTGGACAGTGAGAGGGATGAGGGTGGACAGAGAAGCTTGAGGAGAAGGTAAGGAAGGACATGCCTAGCATATCTGATGTGGGGAGGGAGAGCAGCAAAAACCACAAAGCCCCAGGGAAAAAAATCTAATAAAGACCTGGCGGCCAGGCAGGATGGCTCACGCCTGTAATCCCAGCACTTTGGGAGGCCGAGGCAGGTGGATCACCTGAGGTCAGGAATTCGAGACCAGCCTGACCAACAAGGTGAAACACCATCTCTACTAAAAATACAAAAATTAGGCAGGTGTGGTGGCAGGCGCCTGTAGTCCCAGCTACCTGGGAGGCTGAGACAGGAGAATTGCTTGAACCCAGGAGGCAGAGGTTGCAGTGAGCCCAGATCATGCCACTGCACTCCAACCTAGGCGACGGAGTGAGACTCTGTCTAAAAAAAGAAAAAAACTACGCAAGACCCCAGTGGAGAAACAAATTTTTTACAGAGAAACCAAAAAAGAAGACCTAAATATTCGAATATTTGAATGAATGAGGCAAGGTAATTGTCAGTAAAGTATCATGTTATAATGTTTTTTTTTTTAAGAGGTAGGTTCTTCCTCTGTCTCCCAGGCCTGGAGTGCAGTGGCACAATCATAGCTCACTGTAGCCTTGACCTCCTAGGTTCAAGCAATCCTCCCACATCAATCTCCTGAGTAGCTGGTACTACAGGAACAGGCTACCATGAGCCACTGTGCCTGGCTATAATTGTTATAAAGATGTTAGTTCTGACCAGGCACGGTGGCTCATGCCTGTAAATCCCAACACTTTAGGAGGCCAAGGAGCTTGGATTGCTTGAGCCCAGAAGTTTGAGACCAGCCTGGGTAACATGGCAAAACCCAGTCTCTACCAAAAAATACAAAAATTAGCCAGACATGATGGCGCACTCCTATAGTCTCAGCTACTTGGGAGGCTGAGGTGGGAGGATGGCTTGAGCCCGGGAGATTGAGGCTGCAGTGAACAGTGATCATGCCACTAGACTCCAGCCTGGGTGGCAGAGAGAGAGACTGTCTCAAAAAAAAAAAAAAAAAAATTAGTTCTCCCCCAAATTAATCTAGAAATTCAATGCAACTCTGACCAAGAATCCACCAATCTGTGTTTTTTGTCTTTCTGGAAGCTGATTATAAAATTTATATGAGAGTCTCAAAAAAGAATAAAATAAAATTTATATTGGAAAAAAAGACCAAGAATAACCAAGTTAATGCTGAAGAAGAAAAAGAAGAGGGGGGCCAGGCGTGGGGGCTCACGCCTGTAATCCCAGCACTTTGGGAGGCCGAGGCAGGCAGTTCACTTGAGCCGAGGAGTTCGAGATCAGCCTGGGCAACATGATGAAACTGTCTCTACTAAAAATACAAAAGAAAATTAGACGGCACAGTGGCACACACCTGTAGTCCCAGCTACTCGGGAGGCTGAGGTGGGAGGATCACCTGAGCCTGGGAAGTCTAGACTACAGTGAACCATGATAGCACCACTGTACTCCAGCCTGGGCGACTAGAGTGAGATCCTGTGTCTAAAATAAATGATGAAAGAAAGATAACAAAAATAAGAGGGCACTAGCCCTTCAGATACCAGTCTGGCCAATCTGGTAATATGGGAATGAAAACAGTGTGGCAACATGCAAGAATAGACACAGTGACTAAAGAACAGAATAGAGAGATTAGAAACAGATCCAAGAACATGTGGGGGAGAGGGGGAATTGCTGGTCAATGAAGGGACAAAAATGGCCAGAAATAGGGCTGGAACAGTTGGCCATCCCCAAAAGGAAAAATAAGATTTGATCCTCTGGCACATCAATTACAAAAATAAATTCTGGGCCGGGCGCAGTTACTCACGCCTGTAATCCCAGTACGTCTGGAGGCCGAGGAGGGCAGATCACTTGAGGTCAGCAGTTTGAGACCAGCCTGACCAACATGGAGAAACCCTGTCTCTCCTAAAAATACAAAAATTAGCTGAGCATGGTGGTGTACGCCTGTAATCCAGCCTGGGCGACAGACCAAAACTAAAAAAAAAAATTCTGGTGGCATTACAGATCTAAATGTATAAAGTCAAACTATAAAATATAGGCACTGGTGCCTGTAATCCCAGCTACTGGCGAGGCTGAGGTGGGAGAATTGCTTGAACCTGGAAGGTGGAGGTTGCAGTAAGCTGAGATTGCGCCACTGCACTCCAGCCTGGGTGACAGAGCAAGACTGTCAAAAAAATAAATAAGTAAATAAATTAAATTAAATATAGGCTCAGATCTTTAGGAATTTGGGATAGGCCGAGCACGGTGGCTCACGCCTGTAATCGCAGAGCTTTGGGAGGCCGAGGCAGGTGGATCACGAGGTCAGGAGATCGAGACCATCCTGGCTAACACGGTGAAACCCTGTCTCTACTAAAAATATAAAAAATTAGCCGGGCGTGGTAGTGGCGGGCGCGTGTAGTCCCAGCTACTTGGGAGGCTGACGCAGGAGAATGGCGTGAACCCGGGAGGCGGAGGTTGCAGTGAGCCAAGATCGCGCCACTGCACTTGAGCCTGGGCGACAGAGCAAGACTTTGTCTCAAAAAAAAAAAAAAAAAAAAAAAAAGGATTTTGGGATAGTAGAGAATTATGTGTTGTATAGATTTTTACAAACTTTTTGTTATGGTAATTTTTTAAATTATGAGAATAGTATAATAAACTCCTATGCATGAGCCACCTAGCTTCAATAGTAAGTTGAAATCTTTTGATACTACAAAAGATACTACAAAGTGAAAAGACAATCCCCCACAGGCGGAAGGAGATATTTGCAGTCCATATAATTGAAAAAGATTTAGTATCAATTACAAGTAACATACTTTTATAATCAATAGGGCCAGAAGTGGTAGTTCACCCCTGTAATCCCAGCATTTTGGGAGGCTGATGCAGGAGGATCACTTGATCCCAGGAGTTCAAGGCCAACCTGGGCAACATAGTGAGGCCCTGTCTTTATTAAAACATAATATAATCAATAAGAAAATGACAGAAAAAGAAACAAAGGATCAGAGGTGGCAATTTCCTGAAACATGAGTAAGTAATCCATAAATGTGAAAAGCTAGTTATCCCTGACAATGGAGAACTGCAAACTATACCCAGAAAGAGTTACCACATCATACTCCTGAGAAGTGGCAAGTCATAGGGTACTGGAAGGAGAGGTGGTGCTTTTCTGTTGTTTGTTTTTTTTTGAGACGGAGTCTCACTCTGTCCCCCAGGCTGGAGTGCAGTGGCATGATCTCAGCTCACTGCAACCTCTGCCTCCTGGGTTCAAGCGATTCTTCTGCCTCAGCCTCCGGAGGAGCTGGCATTACAGGCGTCTGCCACCACACCCAGCTAATTTTTGTATTTTTAGCAGAGATGGGGTTTCACCATGTTGGTCAGGCTGGTCTCGAACTCCTGACCGCAAATAATCTGCCTGCCTCGGCCTCTCAAAGTGCTGGAATTACAGGCATGAGCCACTGTGCCCAGCCTGTTTGTTTGTTTTTGAGATGAAGTCTCGCTCTGTCCCCCAGGCTGGAGTACAGTGGCTCGATCTCGGCTCACTGCAGCCTCTGCTTCCTGGGTTCAAGTTATTCTCCTGCCTCATCCTCTGGTGTAGCTGGGATTACTGGCTAATTTTTACATTTTTAGTGGAGATGGGGTTTTGCCATGTTGGTCAGGCTGGTCTTGAACTCCTGACCTCAGGTGATTTGCCCGCCTCAGCCTCCCAACATGCTGGGGTTACAGGCATGAGCCACCACGCCCAACCTGTTTGTTTTGACACGGAGTTTCACTCTTGTTGCCCAGGTTGGAGTGCAATGGCGCCATCTTAGCTCACTGCAACCTCCGCCTCCCAGGTTCAAGCGATTCTCCTGCCTCAGCCTCCTGAGTAGCTGGGATTACAGGCGTGTGCCAGCACATCCAGCTAATTTTGTATTTTCTAGTAGAGACAGGGTTTCTCCGTGTTGGTCAGGCTGGTCTCCAACTCCCGACCTCAAATGATCCGCCCACCTTAGCCTCCCAAAGTGTTGGGATTACAGGCATGAACCACTGCGCCCGTCCCGTTTGTTTGTTTGGAGACCCAGTCTTACTCTGTAGCCCAGGCTGGAGTGTAGTGACGCAAACTCCGCCTCCCGGGTGCAAGTGATTCTCATGCCTCAGCCTTCTGAGTAGCTGGGATTACAGGTGTGCACCACCATGCCCAGCTAATTTTTGTAATTTTAATAGAGATGGGCTTTCACCCTGTTGGCCAGGCTGGTCTTAAACTCCTGACCTCAGGTGATCCACCAGCCTCAGCCTCCCAAAGTGCTGGCATTACAGGTGTGAGCCACTGCTCCCAGCCTGGAGAAAGAGTTTATAACACAATGATTTCAGAGGGCAATTTGGCAATATCTGATAAACCTGGAATTGCATGTTTATTATTTCCCTGGAACCCAGCAATTCTAAACAGTAGGGGTGGCTCTAGAGAAACTCCCATAGATGTGATGCGGAGACATGTACAAGGATGTCCAGGCTGGGAGTGATGGCTCTCGCCTGTAATCCTAGCACTTTGGGAGGCCGAGGCAGGAGTTTGAGACTAGCCTGGCCGACATAGTGAAACCCTGTCTCTAATAAAAATACTAAAATTAGTTGGATGTGGTGGCAGGTGCCCGTAATTCCAGCTACTCAGGAGGCTGAGGCAGGGGAATCGCTTGAACCTGGGAGGCAGAGGTTGCAGTGAGCTGAGATCATGCCACTGCACTCCCAGCCTGGGCAACAGAGTGAGACTCTGTCTCAAAAAAAAAGAAAAAAAAAAACCAAAATTGTCCATTCATGTTCTTTATAATAACAAAAAAATTAGAAACAACTTAAATGTCCATGAATAGGAGAATAGAAAAGTAAATTTAGATTTATTCATAAAACAGAATACTATACAGCAGATAAAATGAAAGTACAATCTCATGTATCAAAGGGGATAAGTATCAAAAACATGATACATAATGTGAGTAAAATAAAACCAAATGGCAAAAGGATATGGGCCAAATTACATCATATTTGTAAGAATTTATGATACATGAGCAATAATGTATATTTTTGTGGGTGCATATCCATGTAGTAAACGTAGAAACATAGCCATGTATAGTGGCTCACGCCTGCAATCCCAACATTTTGGGAGGCTGTGGTGGGAGGATCACTTGAGCCCGGAATGTTGAGGCTGCAGTGAGCCACAATCATGCCATTGCACTTCAGTCTGGGTGACAGAGCGTGACCCTGTCTCTCACACACATAAAAAAAAAATTACAGCATAGATGGGAAAGACAGAATTTCAGGAGAGTGGTTCTCTCTCAGGGAGAAGGGGCAGAGACGGCGATGTTCCACAGGGAGAGGAGGGGACTATAGCTGTTTCAGTAATGTGTTATTCCTTTAAAAAATAAATAAAGTGGCCAGGCATGGTAGATTGCGCCTGTAATCCCAGCACTTTGGGAGGCAGAGGTGGGCAGATCACTTGGGGCCAAGAGTTGGAGACCAGTCTGGCCAACATGGCAAAACCCCATCTCTACTAAAATTACAAAAATTAGCTGGGCTTGGTGGTGTGCACCTGTAATCCCAGCTACTCGGGAGGCTGAGGCAGGAGAATTGCTTGAACCCAAGAGGTGGAAGAGGTTGCAGTGAGCTGAGCTTGTGCCACTGCACTCTAGCCTGGGCGACAGAGCAAGACTTTGTCTCAAAAATAATAATAATAATAATAAATAAATAGAAAATGGAAAGAAATAAGACAAACTGTTAACACTTTAATCTTGGTGGCGAATATATGGCAGTATTCTGTATACTATTTGCTATCCTCTGTATTTTATTATTATTCTGCACACCATCTATTTAACATGGTGTGAAACATGTACCGGTCTCCCTAACTGCTGCAGTCTTCCTCTAGATCTCCCAAACTCTCTTCCATCTTTTTCCCTCCCTTTCCTTCCCGACCTCCCACAAGTTTCTGGCTCCCCAGAAGTCGAGGCAGTGTGGCCTGGCAGTTAGGGAGTGCGGTGCTGGCAGGCAGGCCTCTTGCTTCCAGCTGTCCCCGAGCAGCCTCCTTTCTGTCCTCAGTGTCTCCTTGGGTGTCTAGAGCTGACCCCTTTCCACCCTGCCTTTCCTGTCCAGCCCCCATAGGCAGGAGTTGGCTCTTTGTGCCAGGGATGAGGGATCTTGCTGCAGGTGAGGCTGCCATCAAGGGAGTGGAACAGGATGGGCAAAGAGGGAGTCTGGGGGTGACCTTGCCACACCACACCATGGCAATCCTGGGAGTGAAGCCTGCTCCCTGCAACATGGCCCAGAAGGACTGCAGGTGTCCAGCAGAACTCTGCTTATCACTCTCCTCCTGCTCCTTGAAAATCCAGTGGATGCCCCTGCCCAGGCTGGCCTATTTCCTTCCCCCCTTGCCCCATCTTCCTCTTAACAAGAGAGTTCTGGAAATATGAGGGAAGGGACTAGAGACTTCATTCTAAGAGTGATGAGGACCTGGAATGGTGGGTTTGGGGAAAATACATTTTTCAATACCACTAAAGGCAAGTCCATACCAGTTATGACAACAGATGTCGTTAAACTTCTCTGTGTTTAGTTCACCTGATGAGTATTCTATTTGGATCTGATAACATATATATCAAAGAACAAAAAATATTGGAATAGTTCTTTTTAAAGAGCTGCTACATTTTGAACGTATCTCCAAGAAAGCGGGTACCTGCACAAAACTCTACCCATGGAAATTACTTTTTTTTTCTTTTTTCTTGGAGACGGAGTTTTGCTCTTGTCTCCCAGGCTGGAGTGCAGTGGCACCATCTCAGTTCATGGCAACCTCTGCCTCCTGGGTTCAAGCGATTCTCTTGCCTCAGCCTCCTGAGTAGCTGGGATTACAGGTGTGTGCCCCCACGCCCGGCTAATTTTGTATTTTTAGTAGAGACAGGTTTTCACCATGTTTTGGCCAGACCGGTCTCGAACTCCTGACCTCAGGTGATCCACCAGCCTTGGCCTCCCAAAGTGCTGGGATTACAGGCATGAGTCACCGCGCCTGGCCAGAAATTACTGTTAGAATTAGAATCATGCTGGAAGAGAGCGGCTGTGTGATTGGATTCATTTTAGGTGGAGAGGGCAGCTCTGAGACCAATTAATAGTAATAGTATTATTTCGTAGAGACACAATATGGGGTGATAGTTAAGCAGATGAACTCTGGAGCTATGCTGCCTATGTGCAAATCCCAGCTCCTCTACTGCCAGTGTGGAATCTTAAGCAAATAAGTCATTAGCCATTCTGTGCCTCAGTTCACTTTTCTGTGAAATGGAGCCAATTTGTTAGGATTAAGGGCATAATACAGGCTAAATGTTAGAATGGTACCTGGTATAGAAAACATGTCAGGTGCAGCGGCTCACACCTGTAATCCCAGCACTTTGGGATTACATCCAGCCTGGGTGACAGAGCGAGACTCTATCTGGAAAAAAAAAAAAGAAAAAGAAAACATGACAATGTAAATATTCAATGACTAGTAGCACTCTTTGTTATATCTCATAGCTCATATTCATTTATTCTATTATTATTTACAAGTATATGGTTCAATTGGCCCTTATAATTTTCCCTTGAGTGTTCTCTTCCTTGACAGATGAATAAACAAGTTCGGAGAGGGCCTCGGTGACAAAAGAGGGTGGTAGGAAGACAGCCAAGGTAAAAAAGTGTGCGCATCAGACCTGGGGGGGTTCCAATTCCAGCTGGGGCACTTCGGCCCTTAAGAGGCATCCTGGATGGAGAGCTTTGAAGGTTCAAAATAGGGAGCGGCCACATTAGCTGGGACCGCCATTGGTTGCTTTAGTCAACACACTCTTGTGCCGGCTCTCGAAGTACATCAGAGAAAAAGACAGTCCTGCTCTCAAGATATGGTCAGTAGGAGAGACGGGAGGAAACAGGAAATTACAAGGCAGAAAAAGAAATGGCCTGCACCTTAGAAGTCCAGGGCACTTGGCCAATGTGTGAAAAGTGAGAGCTGGCTTCCTGGAGGGTGGAGCTTTAACCCGAGGCCTGGAGTGGCCAGAGAGAGAGGAGGGCTTCCAAGAGGAAAAGAGGGGGTGTCCTGGGAATGAAGGATGGGTAGAATGTGACAAACAGCCCCTCTATCCATGCTGTAGGGAGGGGGTTAGAGTCCAGGTGAGGAAGAATAGGAGCAGACGGGAGCCAGACAGTGGGGTGAATTCAGGAAATGCCTAGCAGACCTGAGGCGTCAGCCAGCAACAATGCTCAGGCGAGTCCTGGACGTCCCTCCTGGCTGTGTCACTAACGGAAACAGGGAAACCAGGACCCTTTTGGGGGATGAGGTGATGATCCAGGTTCCCAACAGGATTCTGAAGCCCTGTGAAACCTAGCATTTGACGTCTCTGGAGGGAGTGGATGGGGGGCAAGAGAAAAGTGGGTGGGGGAAGCGGGGTCGAGGAGAGAATGAAGCTGCTGTGGGGATGAGCAGGACAGGAACTTGGAGATTCCCACGTCAGCACCTCATTCACCTTCCTTGGAAGACAGAATAAGCTCAGAGAGCTGTCCAACAGGTAGGAAAGTGCAGTTACAGACTCCCACAGGGATGGAGTCAGTTTAAGACAATTATTTTGTAATTACTTTGTGAATAAACACACACACACACACACACACACAGGCAAGTGCACACACACACACATACACACACAGAGGCACTGATAAACAGCAAGAAGAGGCCGGGTGTGGTGGCTCACACCTGTAATCCCAGCACTTTGGGAGGCTGAGGTGGGCGGATCATCTGAGGTCAGGAGTTCAAGACCAGCCTGGCCAACATGGAGAAACCCGTCTCTACTAAAAAATGCAAAAGTTAGCCGGGCGTGGTGGCACGTGCCTGTAATACCAGCTACTCGGGAGGCCGAGATGGGAGAATCGCTTGAACCCGGGAGACGAAGGCTGCAGTGGGCCGAGATCCCGCCACTACATTCCAGCCTAGGAGACAGAGTGAGACTCTGTCTCAAAAAACAAAAAAAAATTTATAAGAAAAAACAAAAATGGGCCGGGTGCAGTGGCTCACGCCTGTAATCCCAGCACTTTGGGAGGCTGGGGGGAGCCGATCACCTGAGGTCAGGAGTTCCAGACCAGGCTGGCCAAGGTGGTGAAACTCCATCTCTACTAAAAATATAAAAACCAGCCAGGTGTGGTGGTGGGCAACTGTTATCCCAGCTACTTGGGAGGCTGAGGCAGGAGAATCGCTTGAACATGGGAGGCAGAGGTTGCAGTGAGCCTAGATCACACCATTGCACTCCAGCTTGGGCAACAGGAGAAAAACTTTGTCTCGAAAAAAAAAAAAGAAGAAAAAGAAAAATGTCCAGTGCAAAAATGGGCAAGGACAAGAGGCTTAGGCAGGAGGATCACTTGAGCCCAGGCATTCCAGGCTGTAGTGCCTGATGATTCCCCCCTGTAAATAGCTGCCATACTCCAGCCTGGCAACATAGTGAGACCTTAAAAAAAAAAAAA